>NW_009728813.1:0-19176 GCF_000703405.1 Apaloderma vittatum
GTGCCCAGCAATAGAACAAGCAATAATGGGTATAAGTTAGAACATTGGAAGTTCCACCTCAATGGGAGGAGAAACTCCTTCCCTGTGCGAGTGCCGGAGCCCTGGCCCAGGCTGCCCAGAGAGGGTGTGGAGTCTCCTGCTCTGGAGACTTTCCAACCCGCCTGGACGCGTTCCTGTGCGGCTGCGCTTCCTGTGTGGCTGCCCTGGGTGACCTTGCTCTGGCAGGGGGTTGCACTGGGTGATCTCTGGACGTCCCTTCCAACCCCCAACATTCTGTGATTCCAACCCAAAGAGATTCTGTGAGGGATGGTAGGATGATGCGAGTGATGGTGCTCAAACCCGCCAGCCCCACGCTGGGTGGTTTGGGTTGAGGGTAGCGCCGGCACCAGTTCCTCTCCCAAAGCGCCTGCATCAGTTGCACCTCATGGAAAACTTGTCTTTGGGATCTGCAACATTTCTTTTTTAAGACCTTTCCTTGACTCTATCAGTGTCTTTTGATAAAGATACCCAGCGTCCACCTGACACTTGTCATCAGTTGATCATGAAGTGCTCGACACGGGAGTCCCGTGTAACGCGTGAGGAAACCTGCCTTCCCAAACGCGTGTGTGTGATTAATGTCAGCCTGACTTCAGCCACACACGTGTTCCCGTGCTCCTCGTCTTTTCCCAGTGTGTGTGTGGAAAGCAGATTGGTCAGATCGTTTTACTGCATCTGACAGGCAAGCTCCCTTTGGAATGTAAATAACGAATTTAAAGAGAAGATTTTTCTAGCTTTTCTTTAAAAAGTTTTAATGCTGTTTCCTCTTCAAAACACTGTACTTTTTTCTTTTTTTTTCTATTTTTGCCTCTTCCCTGCAAGTAACCATATTTTTGCTTTGTCCTTGAAGCGTGGCAACATGTAGAAGGATATCAAGGCAAAGAAGTGTCCCATAATTGTTGTATCAGCTGTAGGTAGCCTGCAGGACAGCTCTGGCATGCTGGCCGCAGCCGCTCACCGTGTCCTGGGTGTCAGGGGGAAATCTGGGTTTGCTCCATTCCTCCACGTGTGCTCACACCCTCGGGACGGGTGCTGACTGTGCAGTCTGTGTTCTCCAGCAGATAGCTTGGGCAAGCCAGGACTGCTGGCATTCTTTGCCTTTCAGCGCAAATAACGTTACGTAACGTGACCCAGTAAAGAGCGCTGCTGTGGAGAGAGGGAGCTCAAGTCTGAACTGTTCTTGAGGAGCAAAGAGCTGTCTGAAAATGCTCTTTGTCTCTTCGTTCTTATTTGCCTGAGGAATTGTTGTCGAGTGCTTTGAGTCAGGCTCCAAGGATCAACAAAGATTTGGTTAATTTTGTCTACTCAAACAGAAATGCATGCAAAAATTTGCACTTCCACTTAAAAGCTCTTCATCACGGTAGAGTGTCTCTATAATGCAGCAGGAACTTTATAACCCTTTGTGTTTTCAGTGATTAAAATAAAAATAAAAATTCTCCTTTGGCTTGCAATACGAGGCACCTCCGTTTTTAAGTGGAAGATGCAGAGACATAGAAACAAATTGACCTGCCAGAAGGCACACAGTAAGTCTGATGAGAAAGACAAAGTTATAATTCAGAAGGAGTTTTCTGTGTCTTTTCGTTATTGCCAGTAGATCACATCACCATTGAATGTGACTTTTGCCTCAGCATCCCTATGCTTCTGCCTCACTTCTTTCCTGACTCCAAAATAGTTACCTGCAGGTCGTTATTCTGTGAATTTTTAGGTACTGGGTAAATATCCTACCTGAAGATATTTCTGTCTAGCGTTCTTTATTACCATCTGTTTACTCTGTTGTAATGGCAAGATCACAACCACATGTTCTAGAAATTGAGAGATGACTGTATAAATGTGAGATAACACGGTGCTCTGCTCAATACATCTCTGAATTCTCAGTTTTTTCATTAGAAGTTTAAATAGACTTTTTCTACATCTGTGTTCCGTTTCTTCTACAAGTCAAACTCCTGTTGACTGCAGGAAGCTGCATCCTACTGTACCTTGAAAATTTTACTGTTAATTTTTACTCTTTTTACTCAGCCTTAAATTTTACTCTTCAGCCTACATTTAAAAGTTGATATGGAAAAGTTACTTAGAAATGTATATCTGTGACATGCCTTTTACATTATTTTTCTGTTATCTTCCTGTGCAGCTTCTCTGAATCTTATTTCACTATGAAGCAGCTGCCAGCAGAGACTATTCGTCTCCTTTCAAGTTCTCAGGTGATCACATCAGTCGTCAGCGTGGTGAAGGAGCTGCTGGAGAATTCCTTGGATGCCAGTGCCACAAATATTGATATTAAACTTGTGAGTCCTCTTTCTTCCTCTTTCAGAGAACTGAATGTAAAATAGGATGCAAGGAAAATTGTTCCCCTGCAAATGTACTTTTTAGACAGTTGTGTTTTGGGGAGTGGAAGGGTATTAATAGTGTTTACACATACATGTTTTCACCTCAAAGAAAAATGGTCCCAGATCAGTTTCCGTTACATTTTGGATGCAAAACTGAAACAGTAAGGTGTATCTTGGGGAATAAAAACTGTCGACTTACTAAATACTTCTTTTTTACTTAAAATTACTTTTTCCGACTGATATTTAAAAAAAACCCAACAAAATGCTGGACTTAAATTTCACTACTGGGCTGGCATGTTTAGTGCTTCATACAAAATACTGTCAGAAGGTGCAAATGGAAACAATGAAAAAGGTTGATGGCCATGCTGGATGTTTTTGTGATATAAATCACCATATTGTCCCTAATTACCGTGGTGTGCTCTGGCTACTTCTAACACTTGATAAAATAAGATGTTAAAAAAAAGATACTTTCTGAAAAAAAAAAGAAAATAGTGATTACAGTAAAGAACGTGTGCGGTTTCCTCCCGAATTGGGTAAAATAGCTAACTGATTGGCTTCTCTTGCTGCCATGAGCGTTTTTGGTTTTTTGGTGTTTTGTCAACAGCTGCAGAGTAGTAGTATCTCCTGCTTAAGAAGAAAGCATGTTGTTAACAGCCCAGAGCTATATCCAGTTTCCTTTCCTGCAAACATCAGTGAATGTCTAAGCTGTTCTTGAATGAAGTGTGACACAAATGCTTTTAATTAGGATTTTAATTCACTTTCTGCTTGTTTCTCTCAAGTGTTTTCCAGCTGAAGATGGTTCCCTACAGAAAGGAACATGCTTATTATTATGATTATATTATGATTTGCCTTAAGTGAGCTGAAGATACTCTATCTTCTCTATAGGCTGTGCTGACCTCAATATTTAGACGGCATGAATTGTGTGTACAAGTTACGGGGGTCAGAGTCGGATCCTGTGGCCAATCACTAATTGCAAGAAGTCAGCAGGAGGTTTTGGAGCTTTTGGAAATTGTTAGACCAAACTTTGTCTCTTGCTGAAGTGCTGATGCAGAGCCACGCATGTAGATAGCCCTCTCGTCACAGAGCAATAATCCAGCTGTTTCCATAGCGAGAGGTTCCGTAATCAGTTAAAAAGGGCATTTTCAGCCGCTTCTACTGCATGAGTCTGTGCTGCTGTGACGTTCTCTGTCAGTTCAGCCCAGCCCAAATCACTGTATTCCTATAACCAGCAAGAAACCCAACTTTATGCAGGTTGTCAGTGAGTAACGGAGATTTGCTGATTTTTCTTCTGTGGAAAAAGGAAAAGAGAGAAAAGCCTGCACTTTGCACAGCTGTACACGATAGTACTGTAAAAGGGTGGAGTGTTTTTTCTGGGATTTTTTTGGGTGATAATATTTTTATATCAAACTACTGTGTGAAAATTAAATAAGGTTGACCACATAATGAGGCTCAATGACCACACCAACTCTGGATTAGTTCAAAAGCACAGTAGAGAATGGAGGCTTTGAAATTTCGTTTTACAGCCTGAAGATTTTTTTGCCTGAAACTCGCAGCATTTTAATTTTTTTTTAACCTTTTCCAGACGCATTAGGAAGGCTAGCAGGTTAATTCAGACTCCTTACCCAACTTGCCTGGGCAAAGACTTGAATGTGGAGACAGACAGGAGTTAACCTGCACATGGCACGGTTCCTGGGTAGAAACCGTGGCAGTGGTCAGTTTTAGTGGCGATATTTGGCTACTGTTTTATTCTTGTTAACTTCTTGGCTGATCAGACTGCATTAGGTGATGTTATTGAGCATCTTTGCACTGGGCACCAAAGAGCTTTTACACAGCACTGAGAAAAACATCAGCTTGTAGTTTAGATAGTGCGATATGACTTTAATTAAAAGCCAGCCTTTTGATGAGAAACTGAACCGTGGCCTTTCTATAAGGTGTTGAGTGGTGTCTTATTTACTCACTTGAACCTCAGCTTTGTTGCTTTTAGAAATACCTGGTGGAGCTGTGCGCTAAGCATGTGTAGGACCATGATTTTGTTCTTGACACGAGGCCCTGGCTTCAGGTTAAAATGTGCTAAAAACCCCATTCATGCAGCAATATAATTGCAGGGCACCAGTCTGTTGGTTTTCCTGACTGACTTATAACGACAGGAGTTTTCCAGAATGATCCGCACAGTCTGAGACCTGCGTGTCTTAATTAATAGAGAAGGTGAGCAACAACCTGTGTTAGTAGTTGGAGCGAAGTTGGGATTCAGGAGGGACAAATCCAAGCTACAGGTTTGCTGTTATGCAAAATGGCTGTTGCAAACACTCATTTCTGTACTGATTTTTTTTTTTTTTTTTCCCCCAATGCACTGGCTGGGAGCTTTAATCCTAAGAACTTTCTCAGAGGAAGTTTAGCTGGTAGTGAGGTTGCACTGTACACCTGATCCATCTCATCACCTGGAGAGCAGAGTCCTACATCCGTCTGCAGACATTGCTAGACATTTCTGCGTGTTGTGATCCCTTCATCTTGCTTGGTGAAAACAAAAGTTACCCAGCAAGAGAACCGGATAATTTGTGCCGTCTTAGTAAGCTAAGTTGACCTTACAGCTGTCCTAACAGAGCTGTAGGTGAAACAAAAATGGCACCGTGCAGTTTTGAGTAAAAGAGGAAGGAGTTGAACCGTGTGGTTTGGCATCAGTGACTGGGTAGAGCAACCTAAACATCCCATGGGATCACAACCTCAGTAGCATTTAGGTCATGTAGCGCAGGGGAAGATGTAACAATGCAAAGGTAAAGCACTGAAATATTTTAAGTAAAGTGTATGCAAATAAAAGTGAATAATATTAGAAAATGGCATCAGCGACTGGGTAGAGCAACTTAAACATCCCATGGGATCACAACCTCGGTAGCATTTAGGTCATGTAGCGCAGGGGAAGGTGTAACAGAATGCAAAGGTAAAGCACTGAAATATTTTAAGTAAAGTGTATGCAAATAAAAGTGAATAATATTAGAAAAGAAATAGAGAATCACTAATGGAACATGATTCAAGTTGAAGAAATCTCACTTTTCGTAGGCAGTTCTGTGGTCTGGAAGTGAAAACTGAAACGGAAGAGTGGGGTGGATTGTAAAATGCTCAAATCCTTTATTAGTGCCTACAGCAGCAGGGCAGGAGGTTTCCTGTTTGTATCTCCTGAGGGTTTTTTTGTTCAGGTGAGGTGCCTTGCTTAGGTTCTGTTTTGCTTCCCAGCAGGAGGTTGACTCAAATATTAACAAAAGCATTGTTTTTAACCTGAAGATAGATTTAGCACATTCATTAACAGAGAAAGTGAAATGTACCTATGTTTCTATTTTTTTATCAGTTAACTAAATATATCTAGTTCTGTACCTATCTCAGAGGCTTCTGATGTTTCCCAGTGCAGAATATGTGTGAATACAGATACTGTCTTTACATACCTCCCTTTTCTTTTTTTAATTGCAATATTTTTGTACTTTGAGAGACAACTGTGGAAGTACTTACCTTTTTTCCCAACTGTTCTCAGTATATGCTCAGATGGGACAATAAAATTAGTTCTGTTTAATCGATCAGCTTTCTGGGAGCAACCATCCCATGCTTTGCACGCCAACAGTCGTGGTAGCCACTCATTTGAGAGATTCTTTCCAAGCAAAAACGGTTTTAAGGTCACCTAGATGTTACACACTGCAGCACATTTTTCTGTATGTTGCATCATAATCTTTTGAAAGAGCCTGGCAGGCTTCTGTAAAAGACGTTTAGTTAGTGATCCTGCAGCTCTGATGAACTTTCTCCGCTTGGCTGTCCCCATTCATGCCTTGCCCCCGTTAGAGTTTCAGCTCCTGTGTAGAGACTGGAAATCTACTAAAGTAGTGAAATACTGTAAATAGACTCAAATTGAAAACAGTTCTAAACGAGGCCTCACTGACTTTAATGGATGCAGAGCTGCATTTGTGGTGACTCCCCAAAAAGTTCATGCCAAATAGGTAAGAGAGGAGAAAAGATGTGGAAAAGTCTTTAGCTTTCCAGCTGTCGATCTCTTTCCCAACTTAGGTTTTGCAAATCTCATCGTAGTTTAAAGAAATTGACTTAATTCCTGCTTTAATTTTATTGTATTTATATTAATGTGGTGTTCCCAAACCACAGGGTATGAATTACATTATTTAATTAAAGAAACCATCACTACTGCCCCAACATGTTTTATTTTCCTCTCTCTTTTTTTTTTTTTCTCTCAAGCAGGGACATTTAATGGTTGCTCAGTTTCTCCAAATAAGCAAAACTCCACAGCTGCCTCAAACTTGTGTCTTAATTCATCAGTTGCTTTAGCGCTCTATTACATTTCTTTCTTTTTTTTTTTTTTTTTTAGGAGAATTACGGGTTTAACAAAATAGAAATAAGAGACAATGGCAGTGGAATCAAGGCTGATGACGTTCCAGTTATGGCAGTTAGGTACTACACCTCAAAAATAAGCTCTTCTGAGGACCTTGAAAGGTTGACAACATACGGTTTCCGTGGGGAAGCTTTAGGATCAATTTGCTGCGTATCAGAGGTGAGCAGTTGCTATAAACGTGCCTGGTCTTTTGTTGTGATTTGCTCAGTGTTTTCTTTTGTATCAGGACATAGGTACATGATTCTTCTACGTACACGTAGATATAAGGGATTCCTTAGAGCTCTGGTTTGTCCTCTTTAGCCTTAGCAGATCTAACGTGGAAGGGTATGGCTGAGTTCGCGGCTTGACTTTAGGGTAAGTCAAAATGAGGAAGAGCAGGTGGTGGCCAGGAGGAGTCGTTTCAGGGAACTGATGGCCCACATAGCTACCGTGCCGGTAGTGATTTCTGCCTTGATGTTATCTAGGTGATTGGCAGTCATGGGATCTCCCCGGGCTCCACGTTGCTCTTTGACGTATATACGACTGCAGTTGCACAAACTTCGTTGTCTCTCTGAGTAAACAGGAACCTGCTCCTTGGACTCTGTGAGCCTGCTCTGTATGTTTGTGTCAAGAGGACTGACAGTGTCCTGATATTTAGGGTTTAACTTGTTGACTGGAAGTAAGGAAGTTTGTTCAGAACCCTCTGAGAAGTGGTTATGCTGTTATGCATCGTTCTCTGCCTTTCTGGATTTGTGCTGTGCCAAGGTCAAGTTTTGGATTCTTCTTTCTGAGTCTGTCAAGGATTCCATCCTGCAAGGAGATACCGATACCTGTCTGATTGGAAGCATCAACCGTTGAGGTCAGGAGAGATGTTAGAGTGTGGCTCCTCGCTCCCTTGGGCTACATTCCCACTGCACTAAGCAGGAGTGGGTTGTGTGGTCGGGTGGAGATTTCCAAAGAGGCTTTCAGAGGGGCTGGTGCTGTGACAGATGTCAATCAGTGGTTTCTTCTAATGGGTTGTCAGAGCAGGATGCCATCCATCCTGAGCTTTTAATCAGCTCTACGGTACATTTCATAAGAGATGGGAGGTGGCCTGAGTGTATTAAGTGCCTTAGTAGGTGTTACTTCAGTCCCTGGACTGGTAATTACGTTAATTAAACAATTCTGGCATTAATTGCATTCTGCCTACCCAAACTGCCCCCTGAAGTTCCAGTTAAGAGTTACCATTGGCCCTTAAGTAGGTCTGTAATATTGTCATTTCCGTTTAAATCAATTGCTGCTTCTTTCTCTCCAGAGGCATGGCTGAACTCTAAATGATTCATATGAGACACTGAAATAAACCAAAATATCCTGAAGCTCTGTATGTGTCATAACTTTTATGTCTTTCGGGTGGTTTAAGTGCAGTGGTTCGGTCGTTCCGAATGTTGATACCTGAACTTGGTGAACTGTGGTTTTATCGAACTTCTGGTTTATGACTGGTCTTGCTAAAGCTGCTCTGTGTACTACCATGATAGCTTACAAAACATGCTACTACTGATTGCTGGATATGTTTGGGTGTGGAAGGATAACATGCTGTTTGTTTGATAGTAGTTGTTATCTTTTGTGGAAACTCACACGAAGAAGTCGCCGTATGCTTTCTCTCGTGAAGGATGAAAATGCAAAATTAGCCACGATTTTAGTCATTTATCTAACCCGTCTTAGAACAGAAGATACAGGAGTGCGTGCTGTAGTAGTAGGGATTGCTACGCTTTGTGTATTAGTGTGATGGAAATGCAGATGTGATGGTTAGATAGATGGGAAAAGGAATAACAATGCGGAATGTTTCTGTGACTCTAAGAAACACATGTAGAAGTAAAAATGGATAAACTAGTTAAATTTAGTTGTGGTGATGAAATGCAGTGGCAAGAGTGGTAGCAAAGCTTACCTAACCTCATTCTGAACTTTGTGAATACTTGATCAGCATAATTTTCTTTTTAAAATCTCTTTTCAGGTTTTGGTCACGACAAAGACGGCCACTGATAATTTCAGCACTCAGTATGCTTTGGATAGCAATGGGCACATAACTTCCAAAAAGCCTTCCCATCTTGGGCAAGGTAGGGTCTCACAGTTCTGGTGTTCTGCTGGGACAGAAGTATTTCATGTTTCTCTGAGGCTCTATTTGATACCTGTTTTGTACTTAAAGGCTGAGTATGAAATCTTTGCACCTGTAAACATTTCTTGCCTTATGTCTGTTAACTGGGAATGTGGTGTTATTGTAAGAAAAAATACATCTTGGAAGTTGGTTTAGGTAGTAATTATAAACTAGTTTCTCCTCTGACTTGCTTCTTTCAAGCTGACAGCAGAAATAAAAGCTGTAAAAATTGACCTTAGGTCCAGGCAGACTTCCTATATAAGTATATGAAAGATTCATTCAGGAGCAAAGTAATGTTTCTGTACAAAGCAAAATCCTTGCTTGGAGGAGGAAGAGTTGCCCTGCTGCTCTGGGAAGGAGCTGCTGGAAGCAGCGTGGCCGTAGAACCGGACAAAGTCGCTGTTCTTCCTCACCTGCAGGAAGAGCGCGTTGCTAGACATCCTTCTCTGTGTTTTGTGTGAAAGATTCAAAGTTGCCCTCACCTCAGAGCTGGCCTTCGTGGTTTGGAGGGAATCACAGCTCTTGAGGTCTATAGGTATTTTGGGGGGGAGGGAGGAGGACTGCTAATTTGGGATATTTCTTCTCATGCTAATGTCATCTCAGTTAGTCTTACTAAGGTTTATTTTGCATGCAGGAGCATGCAGCCAGGTCTCTTCAAGTAAGAATGAAGTTTCCTCAGTCAGTGGTGTGCTTTCAGTGTACTTTCCACTTATTTTTTTGGTCACCTGGTTGCAGGTACTACAGTAACAGTCCTGAAGTTGTTTAAGAATCTTCCTGTGAGAAAGCAGTTTTACTCAACAAATAGAAAATGTAAGGAAGAACTGAAAAAAGTCCAAGATCTACTGACAGCATACGGTATCATAAAACCAGACCTGAGGATAACCTTAACACATAATAAGGTAATATTGAGTTTTTCTTTATCAGCCATCTTAAGGATAGGTTTCTGATGAATTTATGCAGTTCATCTCATGCTTACATAACATGTTTCATTCCTAGGAATTTTCTTTCATTGTAGGTTTGTTTTGGTCTTCCCTTTTTTTGTTCCCTTAATAGGTATGTGTTTATGACAGTTACAAATTTTGATCCTAGACTTCTAAGATTTGAGCTCACATCTCTTCGGTCTGCTCCAACAGATGCCTGGTTAGATATACAAAGGATACAAATCAGTTTGAATGCTAGCGCTATAAGAATGATTTGACATGCCAGTGGTTAGTAAAGGTGTTGGTGATGGTCTGCAGAACCCAGAAGTAAGACCTTACTAGGCCATGGGGCCTGACCAAGTATTAAGCTAAGCCAGCTGAAAAAAACCCTCACAACTTACTTGGTTAGGCTAGATGGATATTATAAGTGCTCAATACAGAATGGTGGTTGTGTTTGAAAAGGCTAAAAAATTCAGAGCAACTTGCTACATTGGTGTAAGTTATAACAGGATTTAGCTGAGTTCTTTGTTTGGGCTTGGGGGACAGGTTCAGAGACTGCTCGGAGGCTGTTTTGACTTCACAGCATTCCGAGCAGTAATTTTACGGCACGACTATGGAAATTGCAGACACAGCTACAGAAATAACGCATTGAGCAGTTCTTTACCCGACCCAATTTAATGTAGCCATTTTTATTGACTATAGTCTCGCTTTGGACACCTGAGAGGAAAGCCATGCTGCTGAATTTCCCGGTTGCCGCAAAGGAGAGAGTGACATCTCGTGGCCAGACCCCTCAGCAATTCCTTTTCTGTTCTGAAATCATTTTGTGTGTTGATTTTGCTGTTTGGCCTGTTCATTGAGCCCTTTCCATCAGTTACTCTGACAACCAGTCGTTCACGCTTTGATTCCTTTTCAGTGGGAAGGATGAATGATGCTGTGCTTGCTTGAAATGACCGCAGATTGCTCATCATTTTCTGGGGCTGTATGACGTGCTCTTATTATATTTATGTATGTGTTTCCAAATATCAAAGTTTAAATACTGTGAAAAACAAAAGCCAGAAAAACAAAACCACAGAATTCGTGTTCCAAAGCGGAGAAAGTTTCAATCTTACTTTATTGGGACTACAGAAAGCTTGAAACCAGAGATTTCAGGAGTGTTCGCTTCTAAGAATGTGTTAAGATCCTTGAAATAATCTGGCAGTGGTTCACATTGGTCTTAAATGTTGGTTAATAAAACTTATTGGTCTTTTATTTGTTCTTTGATTTTGCCCTCTCTCAAGTTGCAAATGATTATTTTTTTTTATGGCGTTTTGATTTAATCACCTTTCATTGGACTATTACGTATGCTGTTTTTCTCGGCTTATTTTAATGCGATGGCAATGATGTGCAAGAGGTTGATTACACACCTTTTTTGCAACACTTGCTGAAAAGAACAGTGTGTGGAGAGTGGCCGTGGTATGTTGGTTTTGACTCCTGTTAGCTTCGGATGTCAGTTCTTCAGTGCACAGACTGAGTAGGTAAAATAACTCAGTACAAATGCTATTTTCAGGCAGTATTATCTGCTGCAATGACAGAGATGGCGCTGATCTTTTGAGGCTCTAACTTCGGCGCTGCCGGCCTTATGTTCTTTGAAGTTATTTAGAAGAAATGAAAACCGGTAAGATACTGCTCAAACTTTTGTCACAAGAGGTCGCTCAGTAGCTATTGCTGAGCAGGGAAAAGAAAAAGCTTAAGAAATCGTAGAGAAAGTGTAGCCTCTCTCTGTGCGTGTGCAAATGCTATGAAATAGTCTGAAAAAAACTTTACAGATTCTTCTGTTTCTACTGCTGGTTTTTTTCCTTGCAAACTGAAAAATGAGCTATTGCATCATATCTTTGAAGAAATTGGAAATGTTGAAATTCCAACGCCTAACGACTTTCAGCAGCTCTATTTGCATGTGTTTGACCATAATATCACAAAGCATGAATATTCCTTAGTTGTTCTTCCCTCAGGTGCTGCGTGTTATTGTCATTAAAATGAATAATTCGGATCAGAAAGTGCTTTTCCTATAGTGATACTACAGTATTTCTGTGCTATGATAACACTCTGCTGAAAAGGATTGCCTGTGATTTTTGTTATTTTTATTATTGCCTGTGCTTTTTGTTATTTTTATTATTGCCTGTGCTTTTTGTTATTATTTTTTTCTCCTGGTGGTTCTTATGTTTCTGTCAGAAATATTCTAGGAGGAAGAATGGGCTTCTCAGAGTGGCTCTATTTTTTCAGGTAGTTCCTAGGTGTGATATATTAGCTTTTTTAAAATGGTATGTGCAGTTATTCAGAGGAGTTCGTAGAATCCTGAATTCTTGAGGCTGAGCCAGTGCTTTCTGTTGCAGTGAAGGGAGGTACACATCAGGAGTAAGATCAGGTTCCAAGGCTTAAATGAGTGAGAAGATAGCTGAGATGACATGTTACAGGAAAAGATGGGTTGAAAGAATAGGAAGGGTGGTAAGTGGATAAAGTGTATTTCAAATAAATCTCCCAAATAAATGACAAAGATGATGCATCAAAAACAAATAAACAACCAGTCTTTGAAGTCTGTATTTTAAAGAATTTAAAGGAGAATGGAAGAAAGCAGAGCCCTGCCTAGCTTTACCAAGGAAGAAGGTAACGAGACTGAAACTTTTGTAGAAGTGCCTGAGGTTGGGCATCTGAAACCACTTGCCTGGTTGATTCTAGCAGACACTTATTTTGGCAAGTCAGCCCTCTTACTGAGGTGTGGAACATATATGAATTTTTAGGGTGTGCGATACATCTCATGATTGGTTTCTGCCGTGTTCCTTGTGTGTTTTTGTGTTGGTTTTTTTTTTTTCTAAAAGGTGAGTGTCTTGTGCTTCTGAATGAAGTTTCAAGAAATTTTTCTTCTTGCTGTGCCGCATTTCGTATCTGTGTTAGTTCAGGAAATATTCCTCTTAAGTGTCTGATTTCTTTTAGGTGGAGAACTACACCGCTTTTCCTGCCTTTGGGTTGTTTTTCAGTAAGGAAGAAAGTAGATGTCCTTTTCTCAGTCATCCTAGGGTTCATGGAGTCTCCATCAGTGGATTTCCAAGATAGAAAATACTCTATTGCTCCTTCTGCTCAGAATGTTTTGTTTGCGTTAGCAATAAATAATGAATCACTTTGCAGATCAACCCTTGAAGTACTATTGCTATTTTGACAACTTGGATTAGCTAGTGCTCCTTCTTTTTATGAAGGTTTATCCTGCCAAGACATTCTTTGAATACTGATAATGTTGATCCTCTTGCCAGTGTGGTTATGTTAGAAAGAGGTATTTTTCCTCTTTCATCACCGTGTTCCTTGAAAGCATATTGAATAATGAGACAGCCAAATGGAAATAATTCACATGAGTATTCAGCAAGTTTATTTAAAGTTAACATTATCTGAATGCGTGCTAAGAACATTCCAAAGTCAGCCACTGCTCAAACTGTGTCAAACTCTTCAGCCCGAAATGCGTGTTCTGGCCCCCTCTGAGCTCGGTCCGTGTTTTCCCCGAGGCAGTGTCGGGCTCTTCCCTGGAGCTGCAGTTTTCACACTCTTTGCCACCAGCGACTCGGTCTTACAAGCCACTGACGGTGGTTAAATGCCTTTGTGTGTGGAAAGGCTGGTGATACTGATTGCTTAAATTCTGTTCTACTTGCCTTTCTTCCACAAATGCTGGGGGGAGAGGGGACACCCGATAGCTGTACCTGTTTTCACAAATTCAGATGTGATGGGGCTGAACAGATTAGGGGAACAGGTGGTTTGGCTGGTGCCTGTCAGCAGGTCATCCCATACACGACTGGCCCCGTGGCTTGCGAAAAGCACAGTTGGGCCAGAAGTAGACTCAACAAATTTTCCAGTTTCTGTTGGGAAAAATCTGCATACGGGAATATTTTTTTTATATCCCCCCTGCAGTGTTTTTCATGCATAGCATTTTGAAGCCTTGGTCACACACAGTTCTGCCTAGAATACTGGGTCTTGTTTGTTTTTTGAGAAGAGTTGTGAGTCACAATTTCTGGATGCAAGAGGTCAGTTTTAAAGCTGTTATTATAGCGGTGGTGTTCCCCAAACCCCCGCTGGGATTGGTGCTGACCTAAAGGATGCCATCTTCATTTCTTTTTCCTTTACAGTATGTCTCCTCTTATTTCCAAATCTGGATAATCTCAACCTACAGTCTGCATCCAGTAGTCTGAAACCAGTTTGTTTATTGTGTCTGTTTCCTCTCTAGTAAGTGCATTAGGGTAAATTTATCGTTTTCACTGTTGGGATTATACTTTGTATTTCTTTGTTGTCTTTCCAAACCCTGCTGTAACTGTGTGTTGAAAAGAAATCCGCATTGAGCAGAAACAGCAGCATGTAAGCTCTTTCTTGAGCCTGCTCTGTTTGATGTAATGATGAGAAATTAAGTCCCTCCTTAATCTGTCTGTCTTAAAATATAAAGAGGAATTATGATTGAGAATCTGCAGTGCTCCACAGCCAATGTGCTCTCATGCTGACCTGCAATATAGCTCAGTCTTTACTTCTGCTCGTTGTTCAGTGCCTTTGCTGAGAAAGCCAAACAGAGAGTTAATTATGGTGGGTTTTGTGCCGAGGACACCTGTCCACTAGGAAATGCGCTGAGACCCTCAACTCAATTTACATCGGCCACAGAACAGCTGCCAGATGGTAACTACTTTTGGTCACTACCAACCTGGTTGAATTTGAACTGGTGACCTAGAGGTGAAATGCTCTATATCCTATTACTAATTCCTTGAGGTTTCCAGTTTCTCATCCATCACTTTTTTCAAATGACAGCACAGTATATGTCTGAAATCTCAAAACAATTACCGTGTCACAGAACACAGCGTGCGCTGCAGAATCTGAGATGTGCCTTTACCTCCTGCGAGGCTTTTGCACTTACTTTGTGCACTTGGAAAAGTTTAGCAGAAAAAGGATGTTTTCTAAGCTGCCTGCAAGTTTTCCCTCTTGCTTACCTAAGTACTTTGTCACAGTTTGTTTAACAGAAATAACGTTCCTCTGTTTTACAGAAGGTTTTTAAACATCCCTTTATTTAAATTGAATTTACTGTGGTGGTGGTTAGCCTCTGAATGACAGTTGAGGATTAGAAACTGCGGGGTTTGGCAGTAGTTTAATCGTTCAGGAGGTTTTGTTTCTCTCTTTTTCTTTCTGCTGTGGATTAGAATTTCTCTAATCACCCGCAGCTGAACGTGGTTGGCTAAAGCAGCCAAAAGCCTTACAACTCTCTAGAGCCTTCGTAATTCTTGGAAGGCTCTGGAGATGTGTTGCCTGATAATGGCCCTTGGATTCTTGTAGAATCCATTAGGTCCTCTCTTACCTCGCCTCCCAACTCCCAAATCCAAGCGTTTCTCCAGTGTGTGATGCTCAGGAAAGCCTTTTAGTCGAGGGAGTGCTGTCGGATCACAGAAGGGGAATCTGGGGAGGAAATACATCGGACTTGGTAGGGAGAGTGGAACATTACTGCCTTTCAACAAACCCCTGTGATAGCTGTAACGTCTGATTCCTGTGGGATAAGCAGGTATGTCAGCTGCACCTGATGAGTGCCTGGAGTTTCTCCATGGCATACCTCTGCTGGTCGTTGTCCCACCATCACTTGAGAAATGGATGGGGCAGCTAATTCCTGCAGGACAAGTATAAAATGTATGGGAAGATAACTACAATTGTGTAGAGAGCTGCGTTATTTTTCTTTAAGCTAAATTGAAGAATTCTGTTTTCAAGAGAAGATTATGCAAGAGCTCTCCTTTAGTGAGATAACTTACTGGCTTTTTTAAAAAACCACAGCAGTTATGGGATAGAGCCGATTAATAACATCGGCAGTCTTCTAGGCTGAGATTTTAAAGAATGTGGCTAAGACTTCATCTTGATCTCTTCTTCATCTTAGTTATAGGCTTTCTTCCGCTGCAGCAAACGCGCCAGCCCTTGCAGCCAGAGCCTGGGCATCATGAACCAAAGAGGCTGCCCACATCGTACGAGGGGACGTCTTTTTGTTTCCCTTGGGTTCAGTTCCAACTTTGGATGTTGCTGCCTGGCTCTGCTCCTGTTCTTATATTTTCTTAACAGGTAGGCAAGGATGTTTTCAGTTATATCTGAGCTTAATCAACCACTAGGTTTCAAGTGAGGAAAGCTGTGGAACATACCAGCCCAAAGAGTTAATTAACTATCTGCAGCGAGATCTCGTGTGCCGAGGTTTTTGAAGCAGTAAAACAAAGCTGGAGAGACTGTGAAATGCAGTTCTCTTCTGCAGAGCTAACTCATGTTCCATTACCAATCTGCAGTTCCTGCTCTACAAGACTTTTACACCCTCAAACTTCAGCACGGGATGAATAACACAACGTTTATTACAAAACAAATACAATAGGTGATTTCTGGGTAGTAGAAGTCCACTTTGGTAAGTTACTGCCATTACGTAATAAGTTAAATTCATCCTGTTTACCTTATTATAGCATCATAGTTGCACTGAAGGAGCTGCAGTCAGCAACAACTTTTTCTTCTGTCTATGACTGCAAGTCATTGTGGCTGCTTGTAGAAGTTCTAAAACATGAAGGATAGTTAAGGATGAGGAGCAGGTGTATTTTTTCCTGTGTCTTTCCTTTGAGGAGACCAATAATGAGCAGCTCTTATTCTCCTTAGCATCATATACCAGGGACCCCAGTGGGAAGACGTTGCGTGCCCTTTCTCCACTCTTCTACACTTTTTTTTTTTTTCAGGAAATCCTTCTGGGCTACATGTGTGCGTACCAAAATGCACAGGGATGCCTGCTCCGCATGTGTGTGTACGTATGACATCCCCCCCTAAACGTACGCATGCGCCTGCCTGCGTGGGGTGGAGAGGTCCATGCCCATGGACAGACACATACACATCTCTGGAGATGTGCAATAGACTTTATCTGCATTATGACGTTTTCTAAGATCTAGATCCTGTAATCTCTTTCAATGAAACAAGGAGGGAGGTGGTATATATTTGGCTAGCTCTAGCAAAACTTAAGATGGGCCATATGTAATAATATATCTTTGAGTAGGCTCTTTCTGCAGTGTCATCATACTGACCAGAGTCAGGTTCTTCCTTGGCTCATCCTGGACAGCCGCTTTATATGACCTAGAAAAAAAATATGGGGGGTGTGTGGGGGTGTGTATTTTTAGCTAAACTAAAGGGTATAAGCAAGGTTAAAAAAATAGGGTATTGCAGGAACCTTGGGGAAGCAGGCACTTTGTAAAGTAAATAAAATGGAATGGGCATTGTTTCTTTGTGAATTTTCTTGATGCCTGTCGATACATCTGGAAAGTCTAGAAAAATAATTTTCTTCAAATTACCAGTTATTCTTATGTCATTGCTTCATAATGTGCAGTCAGGGCTAAAAGTGAATACACAATCTATTCTGTGTTTATGTAGTACAGAAATTTAGGAGTTGCCTGGCCTCTTCAGTATGTAGGCTTTTACCTGCAGTGGTAGCTAGTTCCTAAAATTTGGTCTGTAATGGTGAGTATTAGCATCTGATAAATATATGACTAGTTAAAAAGTAGCCCCTGATCTCATTATTAGTATCTGCTTTTAGCAAGCTTGCATTTAATAAGTGTTCATTTTCCACAGCTTTCTTAAAACCATGTTACTGAAGGGATCTTTTCACAGTCCTGAGCCTCGGCCATTCAGCAGGTCAGGCAGTGTAATAACCTTGCGTTAATCAGCAGCTGAGATTTATATCTGTACCTGCGGCATCACACTGGGATAACCGAAGATCAGCAGCCTGATGTTTATATTAGTCACGTAACAAGTGTCTTTCTTGCTTTGGTCACATGCCTTTAATCTAAAATACATCCAGTAAAGAAAAAAATGGCTTGGCACTTTGTGTTTCCATTTTAAGTAATCGGTTTTAAAATAGAAGCGGTACAGGATATGTTTTATAAGAGGAGCTCTAAAGAAGAGCACAAATTCTTTCATCACTCCAAAATATCTTTGAGGAGATTTACAGCAGGTGGAGAGGAGAGAGGCTGAGAGGACAGCCTGGGGCTGCCCAAAGCACACCGCCTTTGCCTATGTCTGCTGCTGAGGTGCACTGGGGGCTTTCCCTGCCAGAGCTGTGGACTCCTGGCCTGTGGCTCTGCTTGCTCCATTCTTCTTCTCCCCTTTTTGTATTTGCAGCCCTCCTTGGTGTAAGTTGTCCTTTATATCTGAGGGGAGTGTGCTCACTGTAGGTGAGCCAGCATGTCTGGCTGTCTGGGTGGTGTGTAGGAGCCGAGTTACATGCGGGCAGGACTAAAAAGCCCCACTTCACAAATTTTCCGTAGCCTGTGTGGAAATGGAGAATTAAAGATTTGGGGTAGAGTTTGGAGCTCAACACTCTCAAAGCTTTACAATTCCACCTGTCCTGTAGGAAAGCAATATCATTTTACAGGAGCACCGTGTTCTTCTGTGGAATTCACCCCGCAAGGCCAGTGAATATCCCACTGGACAGGTGGAATTTTAAGTCTATGTATTACATTTCTTGAGATGGGTGCGTGTGTAGTTTCCCTTGCTCACCATGCTTTCACATAACATCCTGTACCAGAATACTGTAAACTATTTTGAATTTGTTGGACACGTGGCACTGATTTAAAACGTGGATTTTAAACAGCACCGTGACATCAGATTTAAAATGCGACTTGCTGCTTTTTTTTTTCCCCCCTCTTGTGTCTGAACGTTGCACGTTGGAATACGCTCGGTCAGCTACCGGTGACGGAAATAGATCTAAAGTGGATCTCAATCTACCAGTCTCAGTTGCCTAGAAGCAGAAAGCCAACTAAGCAAAATTTTTTGTTGTTGTTGATACACAGCAATAAAAGTCAGCAGATGCGGAGTTAAACTTGTGGCTGTTTAGTGTGGGACAAAATTTCGCCTCCCCAAGTAACTAATACTTTCTGTATATGGGAGTGGACTTGGCAGGTAACTTCTGATGCAAGTTGCAGTTCATATTGTCTTAATGTATTAAATTTTTGCAGGAATATTGCAAGATACTTAGCGAAGAGAGCAGCTATCCTTTTATCCTAATTTTTACAAAGTTTCATTACCTTGCTTTTTTTATAAATACTTCCTTAGGAAGCACTTTGCTTTCTAAACAGCAGGCTTGTTATAGACCTAGAGTATCCAGATGAGAGCTACGCATGGACATCTAATATCCTGATTTCCACCTAAATGGCCTGTCTGTTGTGTGTAAGTACTGTAAGCATTACAGTGCCCGCCTTCAAATGCTGCCCACCCTGCCAGAGGTGTGTCATAAACCCTCAATTCATATGCTCGATAAAAACATGAAGCCTACTGCTCCAGATCTGAGAGGTCTGGTCTCATTGAGATCATTGGTCTCATTGGTATTTTCATTTTTAATGATTATTTTAGGAGCAGGAA
>NW_009728813.1:19213-36193 GCF_000703405.1 Apaloderma vittatum
ATAAATATGAGCTTTGCTTCGTTTTCCGATTGCTACGAGCCTAAAGAAGTAACACAATGCGAGCAGACACACCAAAAAGGGCCATATCGCATGTGTTAACGCTGAAAGTTGTGAATGTAAGAGGGTCAAAGTACAGAATGTTACATATACAGTATGTGTGCAGTTGCATATGCATGTTCGTCGACATGACTCGAGTTCAACAAATATAATGTCAAAAATTTGACTCCGTGCCATTTGTTTCAGGCAGTTATTTGGCAGAAGACCAGGGTGTCGGATCACAAAATGGCCTGTATGTCAGTTCTGGGAACAGCCGTTATGGGCAGTATGGTACCTTTTCAACACCACTCTGAGGATCCTGAGGTGAGTTTAAACTTCCTTCTCCCGAACCCACTTAAAGCCTGTCAGTAAAGCGAGCTAAATCCAGATTCGAAAAGGAGGAGACTCTGCAAAAGAGAGCATCATCTCCAGGCTGACATCTGATTAATGCATTTGATTCTATTACTGTCCTTTCTGTAAAATTAATTGGTTTGGTGATTGAAAATCCACTCCAAGAATCATCTAGTGGGGACTCATGTGGCACTGATCAAATGGCAGTAAAAACAGTTGTGATGACAAATGCAGAATTGCTGATTGCTCAGAGCTGTCTAAGATGGGATTCCTGGCCCACAGGCAGGTTGTGCTCTGATTAATATGTAAGCATTTATAGCGTTCTCATCTTCACAGCCTCTTAGCCTTGCACTCTAAAGGATATCCCTTCCATTTCAGTGAGGGGCACCTGAGCAGCCGAAGAAACACCTGCTGAGAGGGCGAGATAGGCAAAATTTCCAGTAAACGTGTCTTTCGAGGAAATACTTCAAAAATTCAGTGCACTTGGCTGTTTTGGCCCCTGTTGAAATTGAGGGAGTTCCTCAGGATATTCTCCTTTATCTGATATTTTCCAGAAGATTTTTTTAGTCTGCTTCCATTTTTGCCAGAGAAATTCATATAAAGGGGTGTCTTGCTGCTGTGATGGTCTTTCAAAGTTACATTTTCCTGTACTTTGTAGTAATAAATCTTGCCCAGTCACTTAGATGAGGTGAACCACCATCTGTGAAGTCACAGTGGGTGTTAAACACTTGCTGTGCTGCACGTAAGTTGTGTCTAATAGCATTACTCGGAATTTAGTACAAAATCTGAATATATATACGCTTGGGGATATTTAGAAGGGACTTGCTTGAAGGAGGCTCTCAGGTTCTCACGTTACCTCTCTGCTGTATCTTGAGGCATCCGTATTCCTTGAATAGAAGTTGGGGAACATTCCAGCTCTCTCTGTCTCTAAATAGTGTGTAAAATACCACGTGCATCGTTTATGGGTGTATCCCCGCGTATTGCTCACGCGCAAATCTGCAGTCAGAAACCATGGACGTTTCTGAATTGAGCAGCCAAACACCGTGAAATGACAGAATTAAGGTTGCCAGTGTAATCCTCCCGTTCTCCCTTGTGTGCAAGAACTGGGACAGGTATTTAATCACAAGGTTTTTCCTTTCTGTTAGGTCCATGCCCCTCTCGGTGCACACACCTGAGAGCAGCTCTGTAATTCTTTTCCTTTCCTGCTTATTTTATTGTGTAGCTTCATACTCCTTTGCTGCAAAGTCTACTCTGAAGACAAGACTCATCTTGCTACAAACAGCTCTCTGTTACTCACTGCAGAGTTAAAACGTGTGATGAGTGAGTTTTTAGAGACTGGCCCTCTTCAAAACGTTTCCATCATGAGCACTGAATGAAACAAGAACAGATTGCAAGCTGACTCCAGAGCATGCAGGAGCTACTTGTAAAATAAAAAGTGACCTGAGAAAATATAATATCTGTGTTTTTCACGTCCCTGCTCTTGTAAATGGATGGGTCTGTTTTGGGTGAAAACTTTCACACAGGAGTTTTTCTGAGTCTCCTCTTTTTCTGGGGAGGTTAAGTTCAGCAGATTGGAAAAAGATAAGTTGTTAAGAAAGAAATTCTGCTGTCTGCTCAACACAGATATAAGATGTGTGTAAGTTTTGGGTTTATTTAAATTGAAATATTAACTTTTAAAGACGTGATCTAATTTAGAAGTAAAGATGCTGTTAGAGTTTCCAGTCTCTGTAATTTTGTCTTTCACATACTTTCGCATGTGAAAGTTATAATTAAGGCTAGTTTTAGAAATTGTTGCTAACTTCTAATGAGCATACTGATACTCTGCATGGCTTTAAATAGTAACAGCAGTCAGCCATTTCTAAATCTGGCTTCTTAAATGAGTTTAGAGACTTTCAGTTTTGCTTTAATGTTGCCTGTATGCAAAAAAAAAAAAATACTGTTTGAAATGAAAGACTCCTGTGAATATTTGGGAATAAGAAAAGGAGCTTGAAGCATAGGGAGGGTGTGCTAAAGTTGCCAAACTAAATCTCAAGGTGCTGCATGTTGGGGTTGGGGTGGTTTTTTTTTTTGATAATCATCCGACAGATATTTGACACCTCTTTAACTTGACCAGTGGTGTTTGGTTCTGTGCGACGTTGCTGACCAGAACACTCCAGCTTTAGCACAGAATGCTTACGACAAGGTCAAGAGGGAATAAGGGAGCGCACGAAGCAGATAGCTGGCGTGACGTAGATGGACAGGGAGGGCAGGCCAAATCCCAGGGATTTTAAATTCCGTTTCAAATGCATAATAATTTGGATTTTAGTGTATGCAAGTGGTTCAGCCAAAATGAGGTCCGATTTCTGCGTTCAGTCATCCACCCTGCTACCAGAACGTTCTCTGAACTTTCCTGTATTTCCAAAATCTCCATCCCAGGGATCCTTCGCTTCTTAGTTTGGGGCGATGTGTGGGGCAGTATGTGGGCTGGCTGGTTGCGCTGATGGATCTTGGCTTTTTGAAAGCCACAGATTGCCTTTTCCGCAGTAAGGTCATTATCTCGAAGCTCTCCTCTCCAAACAGCTGTCGGTTATCACAGAAATTGTGGAAATATAATATCTTTGGGATTTGTGCTTCTTCATTGGATTGAGTTGAAATCGATCCAACGGTTTCCAAATTGCTTGGAGGGAGGTGGGGGGGACGACAGGCAATGCAAGTCATTGGCCTCGTTTTGACCTACCAAAAAAGTTAAGAATCTCGATAGGAAAAAAAATCTTAGAACGTGGAGATGCTCGAATGGCGTGATTTTTTCTGAGGCTCCTTGGCAGGGCCGCGTGCTCACAGGTTCTGCTGCGGCCCGAGAATCGCGGGCACTCAGCGCTCTCGCGAGTCAGATGATTTGGATACAGGTGGCGTAGGTAAATTTAGGTGCCCTGAATTCAGTGCCCTGGGACAGGCTATTTAAGGTGCCCTGCGTGTAGAACACAGCGGGAGGGATTGCGTGGGTTTGGGCTTTCCCCAGAGGGGGGATTTGTTACCGGGCTGGGCGGCCGCGCGTGCCTTTGGCTTGGGCAGGGGTGAAGTTGGGAACCCTCCAGCCTGAAGCTGCCCGGCGTTGTTCTCCACAGCCCTCGGCTGCAGCCAGTGACCTGATGCAACTGGCACTTCAGACGGGTAAATTCCTCAATAAATTGATCAAGGGAAATAGACACACACCCATCCTTCTCAAGGCCATTCATTTATTTATTTACTTACTTATTTAAATAAACTTGGACTCCAGGGCAGTTTCATTTTAATATCTTGTCTCTAAAAAACAAACCAAACTTTTGGGGGGTTCTCTTTAAAAGACTTCTCCACTGTATTTTTGTTATCATTGCAGATAAACCTCTCAGGATTTCTCCCAAAAGCTGAGTCAGACAGTTCTTTGACAAGCCTTTCGAGTTCAGAAAGGAGTTTTGTCTTTATAAATAATCGTCCAGTTCATCCGAAGGAAATACTGAAGGTAACATCCTCTAGCTTTTTATTCAAGGAATAGAATCATGATGGGGAGGTTGGACTAGATGATCTCTAATGTCCCTTCCAGCCTATGCCGTTCTGTGATTCTTTGAGAACAGAAGCACGCACAGCTTTCTTCCCCACATAAAATAACTGGAGTATTACAGGTGCAGATACTAGCATTTAAAACAGAAACCTCTTCCATGAGCGTGATGCTCCTGGTGCCTCCCTTCAGTTCCATTTGCAGGCAGTCACGACCGCAGAGCTGGAGGTTATGTGTATGGCTGTTACCAAAAAATGCAATTTCAGTTACTCTCTTGAGAGACCAGAATAGTTGTGGGGTTTTTTTTTCCTTTCAATTAGCCTGCAGAAATACACCTGTGCAGTTTTCCATACGGGAATTTTATGTAGTTTCTTTTTAAGAGAATTTTTCTGAAAATAAAGCTTTGATTTTTATCCACAAAATTTTGTCCACAGCTTCTTGCTGTGGGCTTATCAAGCCGAGAGGCACGCTTTGCCTTTAAAGCTGTGTATGCATTGGATAAAAATGAAAGTGATAGTGCAGCAGCATTGGCTACAGCTAATCATTGTGTAGGCAGAATTTGATACTCTTGGGTTTCTCACACTGCTGAACCCTGCGGCACCTCTCTCCGAGCAGCCTTGCTCTCTTAATCCTTGCCCTCCCCAGAAGAGAAAATCAAGTTTGTGCCAAAGTGTCCATGTAAGCTTTAAAGCGGAGACAATGAAGGAGTTTTCATCTGGCAAGCAGAGCTCTGTAGGTGTAAAACCTCAACTTGTGTGACAGATAAGCCACCTCCACGCGGCTTTCAATGTGCCTGGTTCTTCTGGGAGCTCAAGGCTTGGCTTGAATCCCATGACAGAGACAGCTTTCATATTTTTATGCTTTCATGTTTTTATTTTTTGTCTCGTTAACGTATTCCTTTCTCCAGTATCTTGAAGGATTCGTGATAATAGAAAGAAATGCAAGAATCTTTATTTGATCCTTCTGGTTAACGAGACCAGAATTCTGAAACAACTAAGTCGTGCTGCAGTCTTTTGGTGGAGCTTTTGAGAGGGTTATAGAGAAAAGAGTAAGGGCAAGCAGAGTTTGAGAAAAGCTGTAAATTTAATAATTGAGTTAATAAAAGAACAGATTAATCCCGTTCTGGGAAAAGGGCAGGTCTGTGGTGCAAACAGACTTTAGTTTCTCTAAAAGAGACAACAGTGTAGTTGCACATTGTAGAAGTAAATTTTCTTTAAAAACCAAATAATAGTATTTCTGTTGATTGAGGAAGTGAGGATTGGAGTTGCAGTCCAACCTGAGTATATCATGAATATGTTAATTCAGCCGGTCAGAGCAGATACCAGTGCTATCTTAGAACTGGTTCCTTTTTTTAAAAAAAAACAATCTAGCTAGGAAGACATGGAAACCACCAATAACTCCCTTTTTGGTGATTATTCCAGCATACATGTACACCCAGGAGCACCTTTTTAGTATTTCTTTAAAAAAAAAAAAAAACACCCACAAACCAATTCCCAACAAACCTGTTATGCTTCTGTAATGTCAAATTTTGTTTCTGTGCCTTTGTGTCTATTTTACTGCCTTTACTGACATGTCTTTATGAAATCAATCTGTAGTTAATTCGACAGTACTACAGCCTGGTGACACACAAGGACTGTGCTCGTTTCTATCCTGTTTGCTTTCTGAATATTACTGTACCTGCCTCGGCCGTGGATGTGAATTTAACACCTGATAAAACTCAAGTTTTGCTGCATGATAAGGTAACTAAGGTTTTAATCTGGTTTTAAGCTGTCAGCCTTTTACTTATATAAGAATAATAATAAGGGCTTCTGGACTACTGAAATGTTTGAAAGTAAACAGTGCCACTGATGTATGTGGTTTTTTTTAGTTACCTGATTGCTTGCCTCTGTCACAGGACTGTTTCGTTGGAAAAGCATTGGACATGCTACGTGGGAGATTATTCAAAATTAATTTCCCAGTTGATTTCAAAGACCAATTTAAGGCTGTCAGATGCGTGCGTGCATCACCTTTGTTTTCAGATGGCTTTACAGTGATAGAAGATAGGGATTTATCATGTGTGTCCCTACATAAATCTCGTGCTTACCTTCATCATTAGACCTTTTAAACATCCTGTACGTTACAGGTGCGGTTTTGGGTTAAAGCAATGTTTTGCCATTATGTGTACAGAGTCTTGCTGATATCACTTGAGTTTGAGGACCTGCTCTGGCAGGGGGAGGTTGCACTAGATGATCCCCAGAGGTTCCCTCCAAGCCCGAACGTTTTGTGATTCTGTGAAATTTCCATAAATTCACTTTTGCTTATTAACACTTCCTATGATAAAACAGTACCACAGAAATTAAAAAGGCTACAAAAGCAAGGTGGGTTATTCAAACCGAATGCAGGCAGTCACACCGGAGCGTCAATCCTCTTCTCCACTCAAAGTTGTTGTATTTGTTTACGTGAATCTTGTAAACGTACTGCCTGTCAAGGGTCACTTTTGATGAAAATGAACCTAGCATTCTTGCATTTGATCAGGTTAAAACTTCCCTTTGGCGTTAGAAAAAGGGTTGCTTTTTATCTTGTTTTGTGGGTTTGGGTTTGTTGGGTTTTTTCATTTTCATCATTTGGTGCAAAGCTGTCTTGGAAGCACGTGCCATGAAAGCGCCTCCACAAACAGGTTTATGTGAAATGGGATGTTGTTGGTGCAACTTTCTTGGCTGTAAGCTTCCAACTTCGCGTTAGGTGGGAAAAGCTTTACCTGGTACTGGTTTAAGCATCCTCTGTCCTGTTACAAAGAAAACGGTTAATGGGTTTTGTGATAAGCAGCGAAGCAGAATAACGATCGCAAAATGTTTGAGGCTGAAGGTGTCCAGCTCAGAGTCTTTCTGAGCATGTGTGAGCAACTCAAATACAATAATCTGTCCAGATTGGTCTGAAAAATAATCTAATCAAGATCACTTTGCTTCTTGTTCTATATCCCCAATATCTATCAGTTACATTTTCACATTTGCTTGTGTGTGTGGCTTCTCTATTTTGTTTTGGTTTCTTTTTTTTCAGGAATCTGTCTTACTTGCTGTTGAAAATGTGCTGAAATCACTGTATGGGCCACTACCTGCTACAGTCCCTGGTGAAAGTAATAAAACAGATGTTACCTCAGAAGACAAGTTTGTTCATAGAACAGAACAAACAGATGTGGCTGTTAATGAAATGGGACCATCTGGAAACGATGATCTCCATGCTCATGCTTCATTCCTTTCATTCAGCAGTGATGTGCAAAACTGTCAAGCAGGAAAAAAAACAGAGATCTGCTTAAATCATCAGACATTTTGCGGTGATAATGTATGTAGTCGCCTGAACAAAAACGAGTTCTCTGAGAGTGATGCCTTTCCAGTCAGTTCCTTAGATTTATTGTGTGAGGAGCAACAGATTGGACAGAATATGACCGATACTGAAAGTGATGGTGTTCTCGTGGACCCCAAGTCTAGGAGACCTGATGAACATCTTTTGAGTTCTGATAATGTAGACGAAATAGAAACGAATGAGGAAGCCTTAGTCCCTAAAGACTTGCCTGAAATCTCTGCTGATAATTGGAGTATGGGAAATGGACTTAAAAACCACCTAGGAGACAACCTGGAACCCGTCAAGATTTTGCTTCCAGAAGCTGGAGGAACAGTTAGTAAGCAAAATGAACAGAGCGATGATCCACACATCTCACATCAAAGCTCAACGAAAAGAAATGTGATAAGCGATAAATTTGGACACGTGAAGGCTTATGACTTAATTAGTAGTAGAATAATAAAGAAACCAAAGTCTGCGATGGGATTTTTCACTCAAGAGTGTCGTCCAAAATTGATAGCTGATAACCCAAAGACTAACATGGAGGACATTCTGCTGGAGATTGAAGAGCAGTGGAAGAATTTGAACAAAGAGGAAAAAAAGAAGTAAGTTTTCAGGCTGTGGCTTGCTTCTAAATATGGTAGTTGCCAGTGAGTCACCTGTAGTGAATTAAAAAAAAAAAAAATCGTAACTTTCCAGTTATTTATGAAAAAAATTAGAGCAGAAAATGATTTATGGCTTTCCAGGATCAGCACCGGTCTTGTGAGTTGTCATCTTTAGCTGCGTGCAGCTGTGTGCTGCTGATTACAGTGATCGTTTCGCCACGGCGCCACACGGCGTTTGGGTAGGGACGGGCTTGCTGAATTGATATTTAGAGATAACAGGCAGGAAGACGTGCTGCTCAAATCCTGCAAACTTGTGTTTTCTGAGAGCTGCCTCTGTGTTGTCACTCCTGCTGCACTGTCAGTGAAAACCAGCGTGGTGATGGATGAGGCACCAGATAATTCCTCCAGAGCTTTTCCGATGAACCGTTCTTTTTTTATTGCTGCAAAGTGAGAAATTCTGTTTCAGGATCTTTAGTACTCGAACATTTGTTAAACTTCTTTCCTCTAAATTTAGTACGTGTACCAACCCAGGCTGCCTCAGAATTGGATTCATAAAACGCAATCAAATGGCACAAAGAATTTCTTTTCCCCCTAAACAGCTATTCCAGTGCTGGTTCAGAGAGTATAGTATGATTTGAAGCTTATTGTTTCAATTAAAACCAAGTATCTTTTTCGATTAAAATCTGACTGTCTTACTTCTGTGTTTTTCTAAAACAAGTTGTCACTGCGTTTTTGAAAACCATCTGCAACTAGGGGAAATATTTTAGCCTAGATTGAGGCAGGGATTAGATTAGTTAAAATATTAGGTATATCTTGTTCTTTATGTGGCACTTATGGTAAAGATGAATTAATTAGAATAACAGGTTTTGGGACATTCTAAGACAGATAATAAAACCAACCAAACAAACAAAAACCTAAAAAAACCCACCTTCTACATCTTTTTTTTGTAACTTTATAAAATTACAGAATGCTGTAGGGCATCACACAAATGGGGAGAGTAGAAGTGGTTCTTCAATAGTTTTACATGTAATGATTTGAATGGGTATTGTGAGTTGTAGCAGAAGGTTTGGGAAATGAGATTTTAGTTCCGAAGAGCAAACTTGCTGGAACTGTTGTGAAAATGTGTTTTCTTCATGTTCTGAAAGCAAGGCAAGGCTGTTAAAGACCACTGAACAGGACATTGTACTAACCAAACAGTGACACTGATGAGAGATGAGGAGAATGGTAAGAATTCTCTCAATAGTTATTGAATTAATATATCTGGGTTTTCCTTGACTTTTTCACTTTGAAAACATCTGCATTGTTCTGAATGACAGCTATTATCAGAGTTAAGCAAAACCTTTTATCGAGGTTCTGATTTATACAAAACTCACTCGGCAAACAACATGCCGCGATGACAAAGGCATACACGTGAGTAGGTAATTTGTCCATTCCTGCATTTGCAGAAATATTAATGTAATAGTAGAAATCTTCTCCAATTATGTGCGTGCTCTTAATGAAGATAAACAAAAGGTTCTGCTGGCTGCTTTGGAAAATGTTAATTTGGTCTGTTTAGCTCTTGAAATTCCATGGTTACTTTCCTGGTACAACTGTTATAAGTGTGCCTACAGATTAACTTTATATTAGTTCAGGAAGGAGACCTGTCTGGTAATGAAGTTTTCCTTTTAGGTAGGATTGAATGCAGTATGCTCCAGTGGGTGATAAAGCGAATGAAATATTTACTGCTAGTTATATCCCTACATTTCAGCTTTGGTGTACCTCTTCTCTGCTTTTAATCTTTCCAAATTGCCTCAGAAAGTAGCAGATAGGAAGAGCTGCGCAGACGTCTTGTTTTCCTCCAAGGCAGCAGTCCAGAACTGTTGTGTGTCTGGCAGAGAACCTGAGTCTTGCCTATCCAGATACCCTGGATAAATTGGGCCACCTAGAGGTAACAGCAAATGTATATCCAACAGGGCAGCCGAAGTGTCACGGTTCTGAGCGCGCTGTACCTCCAACCGCGCGCAGCCTTGCTGGCAAGACCCCGCTTTTCCGGGGCTCCGCTGCTCTGTCCTCCTGCTGTAAAGTCACACGCATGTCTTCCAACGGGTGGGCTTAGCTTCAGCAGCTCGCTCTCTGTGGCTCCTCCAGCAGGTCTAAATGAGTTTAAATTCCTTTTTTGGGAACAGTACAGCCAACAGATGTCTCCCAGTGACACAGGATAGCCTTTTCAAAACAAGACAGCATTTATTACTCAACCGGAATGTAAAATGTTATGGTCTTTAGGTTATAATAGAAGAGGAAAGCTTCCATGCATGTCCACGTTGGCAGCATCGCCTATCCCCCTGCTCCGCAAAGCCAGGATTTAATTTCTTGCGCTTGCTCTGCTCTTACTTAATACACTAAATACACTTAATGTGTCCGGCCTTAATATTTCTTGCATATCAGGCTCAGGTGGGAGTGGGAGAAAACCCCCTAAGTGCCATGGTAATGGCAGCAGTAGTTATCCTGAAGGTGTGGGAAAGGCTCAGTGCTGCACGCACGTTATCGTGGGACCAACAAATTTCCTTGTCAGCACTCTGCAGTAATTCTTTATGTTTGTACCTTCTGAGAAACCCATTTTGAGCTAGCGTGGCCTTTGCTGTCTGTTGACAGGTAGGAGCGTGCACATGGGCAGTCAGTGGGAGTCACTAGGTCGTGCGTGGTAGCTTTTTATTGCCTGATAAACTTCCCGTGCATCTCACGGCTTGTGCAGCTCTTTCACATTGGGGCCAACATGCTTGCTCAGCAATTACAGAAAATGCCATTTTACGGTGTTTTAACCTTTTAGTTAACGTGTTCTCTTTCCTTTGGGTGGGGAGGTCGTTTGGTGGGACCAGCTGGTTGGTGGCCATCCATTGTATCTCTAGCCAGCTCCATTCATATACTGCCACATATTAATCATTAGTAACGTTGTTGCTAATTAGGACCAGTCCTTCCATACTGTTGCTTGTCCCCAGCATCTGTTCAGTCCACACTGTTCACTCAGCTTTAGGCACCCATGCATTGCAGAAGCAAACTGAAAAGCTGATGTGGGAAATTAAAAGGTTGGTTTGTGTTTTGGTTTTTTTTTTTTCCCTTTTCCCTCTTCACAGGGCAGGGAAACACAGGCATAGGATGTAATACTTAATCATGCTGATAGCTCGAGTTAATTTAGGTTCATTATGTGAAGAGACTGATGCTGTGTTACATTCAGAATGGGATGCTTCTATATTCTGGACACTTAAGGATATACACAAGTGGCCATTTCCAGTCAGTTTACTCTAAATAGTTGCACTCAGATCATTTGCCTTATAAGGTCTGAGAGACCTTCTACTGAAAGGTTGTTGCTGTATGCTGAATAATTCATTTGGGTTTAAGGTGCAAGGGGAAAATAATAAATCGTGGTTCTATTCTTCCAGTTAAACCAAAGCTGCCTTTGAAACTAAATTTCGTTCTAGTATTCCATTCCTTCCTCACACCCCGTGTTGCAAATTTTCTTGGCTTTAGGTTTTGGAGCTTCAGGATAGGATCCTGAATTTCCAGTCTTAATTCACAAAGCAGAGAAGAAACAGTTCTTGTAGCACTTTTTGATTATACTTGCCTCTCCGGCAGGATTTTTGAAAATGCAGAAGTGTTCCCTTGCAGTTTGTAAACCTGCTGTTTTCTTTGATTTGGAGCAAATCGCTGATAGTGAGGTATACAAATTTACAAAACCCACTCAATCAAAGCTTGTAAAGCTAGAATTTTCCTGACAGTAGCCTAAAAGGACAGGCAAATTGAACTTTCTTTGGAATTTCGGATTAGTAGTGTGTCACCGTAAGCTCAGCTCTCTTCTAGTTCAGTATTCTCCTGCAGTACAATTGGGTCTACTCAAAACAATATATTTATTGATCTGGTCAAAACTATAAATGTATTTGGGATTTTTAAAAAAAAATTCTGTTCAAGTGATTTTGTCCATTCATTTTAAAGGGAGCAGATGTTTTTTATCTTAACATTTACTCCGTATTTTCTAGGACATGATTTATTGCAAGAAACTGTTTAAGCTGACTTTTTTAGTTAACTAAATATTGGTACCATATGTGAATGCTAGCACATCATAATTAATTGCAAATGGTGACCCTTTTGTTGACCTTAATTTTCCAGCATCCATACACGTAATTGAATCAAACTGTTCCAGCTAGTAGCAATAAATAAATATGACCAGCTAAAATACTTATTTTTAATACTTACATCTGATAGTACTACTTTTTAAAAATTAATATTGAATATTGGACTGGTTTGAATTACCTGCTAGAATTCAGAATATCAAATAAGGGCAAAAGGAGGAGTTAAGCAAATCACTCCTTTGGCCTTCAAAAAAAAGTAAGATTCATTTGCAGTAGGCAAGCGTAAACCTGGCATCTATTAAAGTTTAGCTATCTTCCTGACATTTGTAAACTCATTAAAGATCCATTGCTTTAACCATTTAGACAGCATTTAAGAGTAGTTTGTTGTCGAGTACTTTGAAAAATCGTTGAGTTTGTTAGCTACAGAATTCTGTGATGCTTGTAGCTATTCTATATTCTTACGCTTTTCCTTCTGTGGCTAATTTTAGGCCATTTGACATGGAGTGTACTTCTTCCTAAGACTCAAGCTTTACTTAATATAAAGTTCTTTAGGCTCCAGACTTAGCTAACCGCATGGACTCCCATTGACATCTCTAGAAGCTTAAATGACTTTGTAAATTGGGCTGGACGTGCCAGTGACGAAGCTCCTTCCAAGACTCTATATCTGGTTGCAGATTTGAGTTGAACGCAGTCTTTGGGACCGAGGTCAAAAGCAACTCACCGTAGCTTTTTGCATGATGCTGTCTACTCCTCCCCCTTGAGTAATTCAGGTTTTTCTGGCTGTCACGATGAAGGAAAATTTCCAACTCGTCGTCTTCAAAGGGTAACGTAATACGGGCACGGTCCCTGATGCCCTTCTGTCTCCATCGCATCTCCGTCTCCATCCACATATCGATGTGGCTACTTGAATGACCCATGGAAGTTGTTGTTGTCCGTTGAAAAGGCTACCTTGCCTTTCGTTTCAGTATGCAAGGATTTGGGGGTTAGTTTTGCTTTTTTTATCTAATGATGCTACCGGTTTGTTTTCTCTTTGAAGTTATGAAATAAAAGCTGCGAAAGACCTGGAGCGGTACAACAGAGAGGTCAAGAAAGCGATGGGACAGATGGTGCGCCGACCAGCAAAGGAGGCAGAAAAACAGAAACCCAAGCTGAAGACTTCCCCATCTGACCAGCAGAAGCTTGACAAGATATTCCATGCTCAAACTGAAAAGAAGCGGAAACCTGAACAGCCAACAAAAATTGTGACGGTGCCTTTTTCTCTGAGTTCCTGTAGGCATCAGCTTCAGAGGCACAAGAAGAATTGTTCCAATGAACACGAGCTTTTCCTGATCCGTCGTCAGAGTTTTCCTGATGTCTGGGTATTTGCTACTGAAAACAAGCTCATGTTGCTGAATCCATATAGATTGGAAGAAGCCCTGCTATGCAGAAGATTACTCGTGAATCATAAGCTTCCAGTAGAGAAACTGGACAAGCCCGTTGTGTTAACAGACAGGTATAGTACAACTGAGCAAAAATGTGGATGATATTTCAAGTATCATTTGATAATTACTTATAGTAAACTCTGCTAAGGCCCTGCTTGCTAATTCTGTGATAATTTGTGCATTCGTTTATCTGCAAGAACAGGTTTTTATGTTTTGTATAGTTTTATTTCATAGTAATGAGCAGGCCTGGCCATACTCCATGAAATAAATTCAGGGAATGGCTGATGTAATTATTATTATAACGTGCCTAAACTTGGTCACTCTTTAAAGATATGTGAATAGTTGTGATTTTGTTTCTTTAAACAAGTTGCTTTTTCATAATGCTTTTAAAAAATCTCAATCACTCATCAGTAGCTGCCTCTTTCTGTATTTGTCTGTTTTAATTTTCACATTAAGGGTTTTGGTTTTTAACTCTTTGGGGATTTTCTTTTTTTCTTCAGCCTTGTCGGTGGATCTCAGTATATGGCTGCTCTTTGTAAAATGCAGAAGGATCACCAGAGTTTCAATGGATCAAGTTATTTGTCAGATCCAAGGCTTGTAGCAAACGGATTCCAGATAAAACTGATAGAAGGTGTGATGGTTTTAAAATCTTTGTCATACTGGGGCTTGTTTCTTCTGATTGAATGATTTAGATGCTAATGCAGATCACGTTACTTTGCATCAGCTTATCATTTAAAGCTCTAATATCCTGCTTTCTTTAACATTGAGATTACTTGGCAAAGAATGTAATCTTCTGCGTAGACCACTGAGTGACAGAAACTGATAACTGAACAGAAAACTTCCATAGCATTTCAAAGAATGCTCTGAAATCTACATTTTCTGGACTTGTTTTTGCTGCTTTTCTCAAAATGCTGTATGTTGATACCCTGTAATTGCCATTCTGAGAGAATTTAGATGAAAGCGATGAGAATTCCCTTGCCCTGGATATGTCAATATCCTGTAATTGCCATTCTGAGAGAATTCAGATGAAAGCGATGAGAATTCCCTTGCCCTGGCAGCTTCTTCCAAGGTGATAATTACTTGTGGAAGCTTCTGTGAGTATGTGCTTTAGGTGACCACCCCTCTGCTGTTGAGCAGTTGAGGACCTGGATGTGGTTATTGACTGACTTTCCTGTCAGGGTTATAACACAGAGCCCAAAGAGGCCAGGAAAAAAGGTGGCAGAACCACCTTTCAGTGGAGTTTGATCTTTTTTTTGAGCCAGCCTGCTTCTCTACATTGATCACAGAATAAATCTGTTTCGTGTAAGATCCTTTGGCCTTATCAGGAGTGATCAAATGTTTGTACGATTTAAGGGATGCAGCTGGAAACCCCGAGACAGCCCGCCCAGCGTTGGTTCTGCAGATCAGGATTTCTGTAGCCAGAATTCCAAGGAAAGCAAGTGTCTTTGGGGGTAGTACCTAGCTGACAGCTCAGATAAAAGATGCTATAAGAGCTGTTAGAAATGCTATAGCTTCATGTGTTACAGATCCCCACATATGTACAGCGATGACAGATCTACTGTAACATATGGGATCTTTTAAGGCTGGGGGCAAAAAGGAGATGTAGAGCAACTCCTTCACTCACAGCCTGGCTGTTTTCTTCCCTGAATCATGTACAGCAAAAGCAGGAAAACTTCTTTCTGACTGGCTGTCATGGGTTAAGATTAGGTAAACAGAACTGGGTTTTTAGCTCAACACAGGACACTGGCTAACTCCCTACATGGACAGCAAAACCTTGGTAGAAGAGGTATTCCCTGTAATAATCTTGGAGTGAATGATTGGGGGAGTAAAGTGCCTATTGTAAAGGCAGCTCATAAAAGATTTATTCAGTTAAGCAAATCAAAAGCTGAGGAGCTCTGTGATAGATTTCTAGACCAATAGGGGAGAAAGAGATTATTGCTTAGCCCTTGTGCTCACATAACTTCTTTTTTTCACCTCCTGATATGGTAATCTGGATGTAATGTAAACTGGATGTGCATAAATTGAATGTGAAAATTTGAAGACAGTTTCTAGGCAACAGTGAAGGAGAGTTGTTGACCAACCTTGTGGAGATGGGAAACTAGTTTTAAGATCTCTTAATTAGTTTAAGAGCAGAGTTGTGCAATGTAACAGCAAGGGACATAATAACCGAGAAGCAGTAACCGTTTCTAACCCTGTGTTCCTGAGTGTTTGAAATTAGGGAAATGAAGTCTTATGAGGAAACTCTTCTCATTTGGTTTATGGTTAGTGAGAGTGAAAGTGCTTCATATGCACTGTACAGGTTGATGAACTGTGGTCAGGGACTTGATCAGAACCGTACGGCTGGCCCTTATGAAGAATGGGAATTACATTTTAACTACTTGAATGAAACGTTACTAACATCTGAAGCTTGGCAGTCACGTTTATAAGCCTCTGCTGATGACATTAGAGCAGTTGGGGCCTCTGTTGTCGAGAGAGCATACCGTCGTGGATGAAGATAGAAATACCAGCAAACAAATGAAATTTATCCTGACAGACCTGAGGATTTTTGATTAATACTCCATCAGCCTCATCTTTTTCTTTTTTTCCTTAAGCTCATCCCTGAGGTATGCTCTCTTCACTACCTTCTGCAAATACTTCTTACAGCTGATATTTAAGAAACACAGGTGTTTATTAATAACATGCCTTATGTGTTCCTCCATGGGAGTTCCACTATGCAGTTTGATGTTCTTTAATTTATGGATTCTCTTTGTATAATCTTTACAGAAAGTGACCTGCACACCAAGAGTGACCTGTCCCGCTTACACAAATGTGCACTTAACCCACAGTAGCTGGAGAGTTTCCTCTTAGCAGCATCCGTGGGAAAACACCTGAACCCCGTTCCCTGTGCGTCTACCTTTGTACTTCATTTTTTCCCAACTTTTTTAGTCAGTTGGGTCAGTCCTAGTATTTGCTGTTTCTCAGCTCAACTATCAATTCCTACTTACTGTCGAGGTCTATATTCGAAGGTCTGTCCTTCCCTTTGGGACTTCAACCCTGACATGGTCATATGAGATGTCACTTTCTGAGTGCTAGTTGATCCTTTATTAATAGCCACTAGTGCAGGGCTTCCTTTTTCACCCTAGGTTAAGAGTTTTATTTTCTGTAGTAGAAAATTTCCTTTTTTCTGGCAGGCACATCCTCTTGTATGTCACAAGCAAAAGTTCCTTTCCTTACCTTTGAATTTGAGTGTGAAATCGGTGTTTCTGGTAATTTCTTCCTTTCTGTCAATCCTTGTGAGTAAGTCTGACATCTCCTCCTATTAGTTCTAAGATACCTTCCAAAACAAGAACAAAGGAACCTTAGCTGCTCTAATTCGATTTTTGGCTGCAGAAGGAGAGGCTTTCCATGACCCACGGTGATCTCTGAAGAGGACTGTCAATCTGGTAGCTTCCACTGATTATTTGCCTAAACCTCCACATACGTTCTGCCAGAGGAGAAGGACCATGGGTACCTTTATCAAATACCGAGTCTACTCATAATACTCCAATACTAATGTGGAACGCAAGACCTTTTGCTTTGGTATTGAACACCTCACCAGGACTGTTTCCAAGATGAGTTGAATATAGGATGATAGATTTTTATTTTTTTCCCCCCTC
>NW_009728813.1:36224-41403 GCF_000703405.1 Apaloderma vittatum
TGGTGTGGGGCTGTTTTACAGGGCTGTTTATTTAGTAACAAGAAAATCTGAACAGCTGCCTTAACTTGGAAGGTGACTTTGGTATTTTCCTTGTTACCTTGGGCTTGCATCTCAACTGATCTTTGTTAAAAATGCTTCTTTGCAGTTTAAATTCCTAATTTCTAGCAACTTATGTCACTGAGGAACTTTTTATTAAAGATTTTGATTACGATTGTTTCTTACTCAGAAGGGAACTCAACATGTAGTACTGTTTTCCTTGTTTGGGTGACTTGTCTGTAAGGGACAACTTCTCTCAGGATAAAAAAGAAATAATTCATTAGTCTTGCACTACATTTGGGAGGTCTTGGGATTAATCCTCAGAAATTGATTCTTACTCCTTTACAGTGCTTAGAAGTTGTAGAAATATAACCATACCTTGAAGAGCCCAGACCGCTCGGTTAGTGAGGTGGTTCTACACTTAAGTTACTCTAATAACCCCCAGGAGTCTTTCTCACATTCCCCCTCCTCTTGTTTTGGTAGACTTAAGATCTTTTGTAATGTCTCCTTGTTTCTCTTTATATTGATTGCTCTGCAGTCTTAAGGAGTTTAAAACTAGATTTTTCTCTGGATAGCTGACAGTGAAAAACATGTTGTGAAATAGCTCCGAACAATCTCCTTGCTGGTAAGTATGTCAGTCAGGCAAAAATCAATGGTTTCTTTGTGGAACGTGCCAGTTGTTGTGATTTGCAAAACTGTGACGCCAAGCTCCAGCCTGTCTTCCCCTGCCCTCCCGCCCCCTCATGTTCTGGCCTTGCTGAGGCTTCAAGTGATGCTACCTTGGGGAGAGCCGTCTGTTTGCTTTTACTTAAGTCAGTATTCAGGGATCCAGGGATCTGCCAAGCATTTGTTTGCTGGGTATTGCTTGCACTGACCCCTGCGTACAGAGCAGCATTTCAAGAAGTAAGATGGATTGCTTTCCACCCGCTTCTTCTTAAGATGTGGTTGTTATACACACCTTGACTGCACATCTGTCCGTTTGCCTTTGTGAAATTGTGGATTCTTGGCTGGCAAGGAGAACGTTTTACCTGGTTTTGTAACAGCGGTGGGTCCTGGGCCGTGGCCCAAGGCAGGATTTTAGGGTAGAATTGTCTGGCTGATAGAACCCACGTACCCAGCGTAGTAAGTATGTACCAAGAATGGGCTTCCAAGGCCTCAAAGAGCAGCGACAGGTAAATAACCCGTCTTCCTTGGAAATATAAGCTGCCTCAGCTTATATTCAGTGGAAAACTGTGTTGCTATTTAATTTCAGTTTGATTTTGACCCTAGACTGGAAGGTGGATAGTCTTATAGTGTCACCTCATCTAGGTGGCAGCTGGAGGAGACCAATTTTTCCTGGCTATCATGAAGGAATTATCCAAAGATGATTCTGAATGCTTTGTTTGGAAAGAGAAAGGGGAAATTTATCGCAATGAGAAATCCACATTTTTAGTCAATTGAAAGCTAGTTTATTTGTTCACGGAAATATTTTCCTTGGAAGTTGCAAAGCATTTTGTAGAAGCTACCGTGGAAACTGCTTGAAGGCTGCTGTTTGAATACTCAAAAATCTTAGCATATATTTTGTCAAAAAATTTACAAGTTCACGGAGGCTTGGACATCTGCTTATGTCATCAAACGCTGCCAATATCAGAATTTGTGCAAAGACCTGCAGATATATGTTAATCAGCATGCAGTGGGCTACTTTGCAGTCTAAAGATGTAAGCAGAAAAGGAGAATGACACACAAACAGAATAACAAAGAAGAAAACTTATCTTAGCCAGGATTTGTGTTGTTGGTTCTTATTTTAGACTCTTTAAAGGCCCCTTTTAATGAGCTATATGGTGAAATCAAATCTGGCTGTCGAAATTTGCAGACAGGAAAATTGGTATTGGTAGAACTGATGAGTATCAAGCTTTAGCAGTCCCGTTAGCAAGGATCTATGATTGGTTTATTGGATTTGGGAAAAAAAAAATAAATGTTTTGCAAATCCAAAACCTCGCTGTCATGAAATTTTACGAGGAAGCCCTGGAAGTTCAAGTTTTTAAACTGAAGATCTTAGTGCTTGACACTTAACAAAATTGTGTCCTGTTTTTGGTAGCGTGGAGAGAGGTTAATTATTGAAAGGTTGTCAAATAGACTAAGTTCTCATTTTAGAGAGAAAGTGGCATAATCAAATGGACTGGAGCAGTTACTCAAATTGAGTCTTTCATTAAAGCAAAATTGGGATAAAAATGAACAGAGCTGAAGGAGATCAAAAGCAGATTTTAGCTTTTGCTCCTGTCTCTTACTGGCAACCTTTCCCATGGGAAATACTGGCATAGTGCAGCATCTTACCTCGCCTTTACGAACTGGCAAACTTTCAGTTTAGCATTTTCCTTTAAGCTGAATCTGGTTGCAGACTTACAGCATTACATAAAAAATATATCTGTTCTCGCTGGCCACGATTAGGAAGCTTTAAAAAGAGAAGCAAGACAATGCTGGGCAAAAAAATAAATGTTTCAAATTTAAAGCAGTATTAAATATGTAGCTGGAAGGAGTTATGTGTTTTTTTGTTTTTTTTTCTACTTCTTATTATTTACTGGGGAGATGATTCCCTATATCAGGTTCCTACTCTGATCAAACTATCTCGGGTTGTTGTTTGGATTAGGAACACGAATGATCCCTTATCGCAGCTCGTTGGTTGAATGCACTTTGCACCAATCTGTTTGTCTCCAGCTTGTTTGACTTTGCAAAAACCATTCGTGACTGAGGCTGAATGAAATCAAGGTCGTTACACGGCAGTGGATGGATTTTCACAAGGAGAGGACGGAAGAACAGAATTCGTAGTGAACCTTTTTATTACTGTAGTGGAGGAAAAGGGAAGGTGGCCACGCGGATTGAGGTTTCTGGGCACCCAACGTGGATGAGAGGGCAAGCTCTGAAGGGCTGCACAAGAATTTGTGAGCCTGACCCCTAGAGAGCTTGCTTCTGACTGGGAGTGGGAAACAAGTTAGCTGTACAGCAGCAACTTCAGGTTTTTTGCAAATAGCCTGTAATCCGTTATGGCTCCGAGATTGAATAGGTGTTTTGTTGGGAAGGTTGTTGAAATGTTTTATTCCTCGTTCCTGTTCAGAGTGGTACCTGCTGCAGCAGCGATACCGTATGTATGATTGTATGAAGTCTGTCACAGAGCCATTAGTTTTATGGGCTTGAGTTCTTCCTCTGGCGTGGTAGGAGAAAAAAGTGCTTTTTATTGCAACAGGAGTTGAATTTGTTATGATAACATTTGAACTCTGCAGATGTTTAAACCAATTACCTGGTAAATAATGCCAACACTCTGTTTTTTCAAACCAAATTGTATTTTATGACTAGCTTCTACTTTGATTTAGTGTATGTTTTAATTAAAGCCATAGAAGCTTTAATTAAAGCTGTGCTCAGGACTGGGAGTGCTGCAAAATGTTTTAAGCGTTTAAACAGTGTCAGCTAGGATTTGAATACGCTGAGACATTTGTGATGTGAATAGGCACACATCATCAAAATAAAAACATTGGACAAATAAATGCTTTTCACTCCAGGGGAGGAGCAAAAAATGCTTCTTAATTGTAATGAATTTGTGAGACTAATTTACAGAGTAATTTTACATCGTTTTCATTCTCTCTGATATGTTCCAGAAGAGAAATCAAAGCAGTGTATAAGTAACTGGTTTGTGTTTGTATTTTCAGGTTCTTCAGCTACAGAAAGTCATTTGGAAATAGAAGGAATGGCAAACTGTCTGCCATATTACGGCGTTTCTGATTTGAAAGAAATTCTGAATGCAATAGTTAACAGAAATGCAAAGGAAGTTTATGAATGTAGGCCTCTCAAAGTGATAAATTACTTGGAGGTAAGACAGAAGTTTGCTTTTGAATATTGGCCACCTAAGCTTTATAATAAGTCCTTAAACAGCTTGAAAATCTTCCTTCGGCTTTTTAATTAATGTAGTTCTGTTCTAAACAGAAGTTACTTTTGAAAAAGAGAATGTCATGTCCTCTCTGAGATGTATGGGTTCTACACTGCTTTGTCCAGCAGACAAATCCAAAACCAGTCGTCCGGTGTGGTAGCGTGCTGAAAGCTGAGGCTCACAAAGTGTTTCTGTATAGGCAGTTTTCAGACTAGGAAGGTGTATCTCCATGTTAGAATACAGAACTGCTGTAAAATTAGTTTACACACTCTAGAAGGCATTGCATCCAGAACAGTCGTCAAAATTTAACTTCTTTATAAATATATCTGTTAAGAAGTTATAAAATGATTTAAGGTAATGGTTTATGAAACGTAGGTGTTAATGGAAGCTTAATTCTCATGTAAACGTCAATGAGATGTGCATCCTGAAAAACAGAAAGTGCACTTAAAGAAGAAGAATTCCTGTGATTGATTCAAAGAAAGGGCAGAGACAGACAAAAGGAAACTTCTTGAGCCAGAAAAGCAAGCTCAAACTGGAATTACGACAGTGAAGTGAAAAAATGAAGCCTCACGTAAGGTGAACCTCATATGTTTCTGCAAATGCGTGTATTTAGCTAACGTGGATAACTGTTAAAGAAAGCACATACTGACATGCAACAGGGTCTTTTAAGTCCATGCTGTCCAGTGCAATGGTGACAAGATCTGCAGGGCACTCTCAGAGAGGAAACCGTGTGTTCTTCACAAGCGGTCAGCGTTAGGAGTTGCCGGCAATACCGTACTTTAGTAAAAGATCCTTTAATTTTGTTTTACAGAAGTTATTAGGCAACAGTTGGAAGTGGAATAATTTTTGTTACTGTACGATATGCAAATAGATAAAACCGCCCATCCAGAGTCAGTAGTGGGTGTGAAGTTTCAGAGACAACTATGTGGTACTAGTTGAAACTAGTAAGTAACAAAAGTCGGTTTCTGTCACTTCTGGTCTAGATGTTTCACCAAACGCTATCCTTAATCCCAGTGCTTAAGACCTCTGTTCAAAACAGTCACCAAAATATATGTTGAGTCTCTTCTTTCTTAAGGATTTGCTAGCACGCTGCCGTGAAGCAGGCTACTTCAGAATGGGACCTAGGCATTTACACAGAATATGTGTGTTATCTTTTCAACACTTACACAAATATTTCCCTGTCTTTTGGGGGCAGTAAGTTTGCAGCTGTCTTAGGAGCAAGTGATGTGGTTGCGTACTGCTGAA
>NW_009728813.1:41434-82026 GCF_000703405.1 Apaloderma vittatum
TATGGAAGAAGCTTAAAGGAGAGATGAGGAACAGGAACAGTTTGTAACTTGATTTGGAGGCAGAGGCTTTATTTCCTCTACTTAAAATTACTCATCACTCAGATTGAGTGGGATGGAGTTGGTTTATATACACATATACATCTAAAGGTACGTATCAAGAGGTTATCAGAGGATGCTTATTAAAAGCAGAGGTGCTGTTAGGAAGAAGATGTGTGTGCAGCACCACTATAAGCACTGAGGTTTTGTCATTCCAGGGGTTAAGCATTAGAAACACCATTCACTGTCGTGATCATCACTGAAACTTTTGTCACCAGTTTCATGTTTGAGCAGGCAGTGTCTCTGCAGCTTTGGCAGCCTCCAGAAGAAAGGGTAGGCGTTAAAGCAGCAACCTTCCTAGGTAGGAAATAGTCCACAATGATCTTTTTTTCCAATAGGAACAGTGGGAAAAAATCCTGGACAAAGAAAATGAGAAGATTCAGACGAAAATGTTACGAATGCTGCTTCAGATTTGTCCGCTGTGAAGGGAGGTTATTTGCCAAATCTGTTTCTGTCTAGGCTGTATTGCTGAAGTACAGAAGAGGGAGCAGTGGCAGGAAGGCACATCTTGGAGGAGGAAACAAAACACCTGATAGCTTCGTTTTGAAGTTGCTTCAGGAACTGTGTTTAGCAGTCATTTCTTTTTTCTGCTATGGTGACAAAACGAGGCAGTAGGCAATAGTTAATACCACATGACTCTCAAATTTCACTGCAGTATTTTGAAAACTTGCTAGCCCCAGGTTAATGTGTTTAAAAAGTGGTACTTGAAAACTATCGTGGTTTTGGTTTTGTTTTTCCACAGGGAGAAGCGGTACGTTTAGCTCGGCAGCTGCCCTTACATTTATCAAAAGAAGATGTGCAAAACACAATTTACAGGATGAAGCAACAGCTTGGAAAGGAAAATAAAGGCTGTGTTCATGGTCGTCCTTTTTTTCATCACTTAACAGATATTCCAGAAGTTGACAAGCACAACTCCTCGGAAATTATTCAGTAAATGGAATGTTTTGTTTGGGATCATATTTCTCTTGCTTGATTTTGATCATTACTCTGTAATTTCAGTATGTTTTGTGCAAAGCTTTTGTATAATGACTTTTCATTGTCATATGCTTACCTCCTAGAGACTATTTAAGTTCACATGCTACTTGAAAACTGGAAATAAATACTGTAGAGAAACAACTCACTGCTATTTTTAAAAGAATTTATTAAAGAAATCTTCTCAACTGCTTTGATGCTTTTCTTATTGCTGCAGGTTTAGAAAATCCCCGTATGTCATTATTTTTTTCGGATGTGAAGTGGTTAGAAGTTGCTTTCAACAGAGCCTGGCAAAGTTCATTGAAATAAGGATGTGAGTTGTTGATTTTCATAGGAATGCCAGATAGCTGTAGGTGTTGAAAGGTGGCATTGCCATATGCAGTTATTTTAGTTACACTTTTATGGTGGTGTATTTCTAGTTGGAAATTGTCAGCTTGCGTAAATGAATTTTGAAGTCCTAATGTCCAATCTCTGAAAAGTTGGGGGTTTTTTTCCACTCTTATGAAAGTGTGACTCCTAAAAGTACAGTAAATTCTTAAAACTTCAGAACAACACGACCTGGCCAGTGACCTGAAAGATGAACAGATCCAAGCCACAGGAGCACGGAGCAGCGTAATGCCACTAGCTGTGTGTTGGTGCAGTGCTATGCACAAACTGTTTGGGGGTGGGAAACATAAAACGTGACATAAGGGCAGCGTCTGCTACACGGAGAGCTACTGCTTCCAGTAAACTAGTTAATTTTCTTTCTACCAATGTGTTTACTCCTATACGGAAGTAGGCTACTATTTGAAATAACGTTACCCAGTTATGCTTTCTGTGTGGAGCAGATGCCGTGTCTCTGGAGAAGGATGTTTGGAAAGTTTCAAGAAAGAACACCTGAAAAATTCTCTCCATGCCCAGCTGTTGCTCATGAAAAGGGAGGGGCAAGACGTGGTTTAGAGTGTTTCTCTGGCTCCTGGGTAAAGGGTTGAAGGTTACTGAAAGACCTGAGTTTGTGGACAAGGGCACGGGACCTGACAAGCAAAGGTACAATCTGAAAATGCAAATTACTGACCTATTGCTCTGCATCAAACAATGCTGAGCTGGCAAACTTACGCTGAGAAACCGCATCGCAGCAGTGCACGACAACCTACAGACTCTGAACTGAAAGCTAATGATGATGGGTTTGTGCTGTTGAAGTAAGTTTATCCTTTTCGCAAAGAGCAGGGATGATCGGAGGGCACAAGCAGGATGTCTTTCCAAACTTAACCGGTGAGCAAGGCACAAGATGAGAATGTCACTGCAAAACCGGACACTTGTTGGCTGTAAATGTCACTCGGTGCAGAAGATGTGAATTTTTAGAATGGAAGCGAGAAGGTGGATGGAGACACAGGAAGGAGACGTGACTCTTGGCTCCGAGGGGGAAACAGGATCCCAGCCTTGCGGTGGATGCAGAAGGTTGTGGTTTGTTTATTTTTATTCTTGTTTGGATACAAACTGTGAAAGTTTGGAGAGTAGCTGTTACAGGGAGAAAAGGCAAGCTGGAGAATGCAAGCTAAGTGTGCTGGAGCTTAAGTGAATACGTGCACTGTTTTTAGGCAGTTGGGAATATCATATGTAGTGTTTAACGAGCTTAAGAGTTGCTAGTTCTTTTCCAAAAGGTGAAATAACTGCATCCTGGTTATCCTGGAGCAATTGCTAATATCTTTGATAAGTCAACATCAGGTGACTTATATAACAGTACCGTGGCAAACTCCTTTGACAAGTATTCAGGCCCTAGGATGAGGATAACAAGTAAATTGATTGTTCACAGGTGCCGAGGTGGGTTTAGTTACTGGGGCAGCAAACGAGTGCCAGGCATTGCTGTGGGTGCAGGTGCACCTTGTTAGGCGATTGGGCTCTTCCCTCCTGCACCGCTGCCTTCCCTCCTCCTCTCCTGGCTGGGTTGCTGTCCTTTCTCTCAGAGGGCTGCTCTGGATTTCTTCACACAGGTACATCGAGTTGGTTTTGCGTCCCTGTGGGAACGGTTGCGTGGCTGGGTGCCGGCAGCACGGCTTCGGAGCGGTGAGTCCGGGGGGCTCCCAGAACCACGGGATACCTTCCCGTTCTGTTAAGTGAGGAACCCCACGAGGCTTTCTGGGGAGCGCGCCAAGGCTGCCGTTGCGCTCGGTCTCTCCCGAGTCCTGTGGACTGTTTGAAAGGAAGAAGAAAACCTAAAATGCATAACAATGAGTTGACTGGGTTACTGGGTTATCGTCGTACTTGACCTTAAAGGCAAGCCCGGCAGGGCAGGAGCTGTCCCAGTGCGGCTCTTCCCACTACGAGTGGCCAGGTTGGGCCATTTCAGGGGACGTGGAAATATTTGCGCTGCCCTCTGCTGACATTATTACTGCAGAGTTTTGTGCAGGGTGGGCAGCTCTGAGGTTCACCATGAAGGAGCGTCAGTCCCTCCTGATTTCCAGTCCCCAGCAGGTCAAGATGTTTTATCGCTTATGACGCTTCTCGTGATGTGCAAGTTTGCCTTCCAAAAATAAGCCTGCTTTTCAGGTCTCGGAGATTCTAAGTGATAATCGGCAGCTCCCCAGACTGAAGCGTAATTCACAATAAAACTTCAAAAGCCTTTTGGCTGCACGTGGCTTTGCATTTTTCAGAGGTTAGTTTGTACGGTTGGTGTGGGCAGGTTTGGTTCTGGTGGTGGATTTGCAGCTCAGGTGTCTGCCTCGCCCTAATTCTGAGCAGCTGCTTATTATATTAGCAGGAGACTACAAAATTTCAATTTTCTGTGTAAATCTCATTTAAATAGAAAAGAGATGGGTTTTTTTCCTGCAGATAAATATTGAGTATAAACATGAAGTTGAGGTAACAACTGTCACATATTTCTTTGCCGAATGTATTAGAAATCTTAATAATGAAGTTCCTGTTTCCACTCGGTTAAGAAATGCGTGTGTCGAGGGATTTAGAGTATTTGTGGGGATTTTTTTTCTTCCTTTAGTGTGAGTAGCAGCAGCTCAGAGAGTAATAGCAAAAACAGAGGAATGCCTAACATCGGGAGCACTTAGCAGTCACTAAAGTCTGTATGATATAATTTGTTATTTGTTAAAAATGGATTCTCCTTCTTCTGTATTACCGTATTCCAATATGGAATATTTAAAATATCTAGCAATAGAATCAATACTCCCAAGCAACGCTATTTAGTTTTGCCTTGGTCTCAATTTGTGCAAGTGGTTTCGCTTCTTTTTTTCTTTCTTTTTTGTCTTTTTCTTCTTCCCTACATACACAGTGATATTACTGTCATGAAAGTACACATCAAGGAGCAACTCTTCAGGTTTTTGGAAGGGCTATAGTATTGGGTATCCAGAGTGTGGTTTATCTACTGTAAAGAAGCCCTGGTTCTAGTTTGGTAGTGGGGTTTGGTTTGGTTTTGCTTTGTTAAACAAACTTGTAATTCCAAATTACTTTTTTTGGGCTGCCATAGCAATAATGAAGGATTCTTGAATGTTTTGAGGGGGTTTTGTTATTTATTTTTTTTGACCTGGCATTTAACAGGCTGCATTTGCAATTGGAAGAAACTTCAGCTCCATCCATTTAATTTCTGCAAATGGAAAGCTCCCAGAAGTAGCTTTTCCCCCCACCCCTGCTCTCGCGTAGGATGGAGTATCATATCTGAACTTATGGAGAGCAGAAATGTGGAGATGTTAAATCTTTTGTTAATGGCTTCGAATTAAGCACACATTGTTGCAGATGATTTGGAGGACTTATTTAAAGTAAATATACAATTTCAAGCTCAATTATCATTCATAGTTGAAGCGAACAGAGGGAGGTATTAGGTCTGTGAATTCGATACAGTGTTACTTCATGATTACAATGCTTTTTTACAGCAAATTTGATATAGAACAGTTGCTAAAGGCAAGCTGCTGACTAGTGTGACCAACCATTTTATGGGACACATCTGGTGCATTAGTTCAGGATGTGCCCTGCAGAAGAACAGAGCCTTTCGCACAAAACGAGAAGGAAGCTAACTCCACATGTATACGTTTCTCGCGGACATGCGGAGAGGTTAAACAATTACGAGTTAATTGTGTAAGCTAATAGGAGGGGTGTTCATAATGTCATTTCAAAATAGCTACGGGGGAAATGGAGGAGAATTATCGCTGTAAAATCTCAAATGAACGGTTTACACCTGTTAATGTTACATTTAGAGCAGCTGTTTCTTTTATTATCAGTAAACAGATGCAGAAAGTAATGGAATGTTTTAAAGCAATATGTTAATCCCATCTTCCACTACTGAACATTCTCACAATATCGTGATTAAATATTAACTGTAATGTTGCTGTCATCTGCAGCTACAGAGTTCTTCCGTTTTTTTTAATCGCTTTTGTATCTGAAGATGTAAATGTTTGCCCAAAGTTATCGTAGTCTCACTCATCAACCCACCATAAGTATTTTTGCACATCAGTAATTTTATTGATGATTTTAGTGGGCTGAATTACTCGGCCGAAGTGACTCTGATTTTGGTTTTGCTCAAAAGTTGTTGCCGTCTTTGTTGTTTCACCCTGAATTTGCAAAATCAATTGGACTCCATGATTTTAAAGATCTTCTCCAACCTGAGTGATCCTGTGGTTCTATAAGGAGAGAAAAACCTTGCTCCCAAGGGCCCAGGCCAACACACATTTCACATAAACTCCATATGAGCTTGTCTGGTGTTAGAGGTGAAGCTTTAGTAGACCGTGCTTGGCTAGGTCCAGCACTACAAGTTGGGTTAGTACCAACCAGGAGAATTTCTCGCTTAGCGCATGGAATCTTTTGGTTTATGTGAAAATAATTTGAATCGTGGTTCATTTATTTTCTGTGTGTCTTACGACAAATGTATTGCACTGCTAAGGTTTTGAAGTTAAGAACAGCTATGGTTCAGACAGCGGCAGGGTGGAAAAAACATACCTTGAAACTGCAGATGCAATACCATGTGTATCTAGGAAAAAAAAATCACAAGTAATTCAAAATATTCAAAAATTAGTGCTTAAGATGACCTGAAGTTTCCTAGAAACCAGTACCTGCCACTGTTCCAAGGTGGCAGCAGTAGTTCTTCAAATGGAAAATATATGTCTCAATTTTAGAGCAATAGCATCTGTAAGTGTTCTAAAAAATGCAGCATTTCAATGAAATAACGTGCGATTGTGGAGCATTACTAACTCAGCACTCCAAGAACGGAAGCACAGAAGATTAATACTGAAGGACTTGTTTGGCAGATTAGTTTTCAGGAAACGTAGAGACCAATGAACGTGGCAGCTGCATTATTAAAATACTGTATTCAAGCCCAGGTTAAATTGTTCATTCATGCGTGGAGTAACTCAGCATTAATTGAATCATTACATTTTTGGTCACCGGTATTTTTTGCTTCAGCACTTAAAATGCCTGTTTAAATTACGATATTCACAAGGAGCAAGGATTTTGACGCTTATATGGGAGTGTTCACTTGTCAGGTCATTGCAGTAATAAAATTGCACTGGTACAACTAAGACAGAACCTTAGTTCTAATGCCAGGACAGCCTGGTTTTGGAGGATTTTAAAGATGCTTGGTCAGGTAAAGTTGTCTAAGTTGATATAAAATAACAAGGAGGTTATGTCTTTCCTTGTTCTTGTTAGTCTGGTGCTGTTTATGTTAGACAAATGAGAATGTTCCTGACAAAAAGTAAGAGAATTTATTTTCTCAATTAAAATAAAACTTAAAAAAGAAGAAGAGAGAGAGGAAGAACCCTTTCCTGTTCATTAAGTAGCTTTAATGAAGTGTCTTGCCATCTCAATTCAAGAGAATGGAAAGGCAAATTTGCTTTGAAATAATTTGAGTTTATTTCATGTTAAGTAGTTGTTGAAAGTCTGTTAGGAGCCAATCTAGCTGTGATTCTTGTCAGACTGACTAGTAGTAAAGAGCATATTTCAGAGCACCATGCTGTTGGATTTCTGCTCTTCACTCAAGCAGGCAGAGTCAGTTAACATTCCTGGCGTTCCCTGACAGCTTAGATGTGTGTCATTTAGAACAAGAACCTGTTAATAGTTACTAAGGCGTGTGAAACTATATCCTTGTAGTTTTAGAAAAATGTTCCCTCGTCAGAGGAATTCCTACAGTTTCTTCTCCCAGAAGGCAGCCTCCTCTCTTACAGAACATTTCTTTAGTTGTTGGACTTCAAGCTTCACACGCAGCTTCAAAAATCTCTTCCTTTTTCAAAACTGCTTGCCCGAGATCCAGTTGCCACCCCTTCTGCACTTTATTTATGGTGGCCTTTGAGCAACCGACTCCTTTAGGAAGTGTGAGGCTGAAATTCCGTTTTTTGTCTAAGTCTCTACAGAAATAAATCATAGAATCCTAGACTGGCCTAGGCTGGAAGGGACCTTAGAGATCATTTAATCCAACCTCCCTGTCATGGGCAGGGACGCCTCTCAACCAGATCAGGCAACACGTGGGGATCGAACGGCAATGTGATTATGCATCAACTTTTACAGCAATAGAATGGTTACTTGGCCTTTTGGAAGAGTAGTGGTTGATACTATTAAGGAGCTTTGCTGTAAAACCTGAAAACTCTTTGTAGTGCACCGGATTATGGAAACTGAAGAAGCAGCTCAGTCAGCCTTGAGCTGGATGCAGAGTTTACAAGAGGGGGAAAAAAAAAAACCAACCAAACTGCATTTCAGTTTCACAGCGTTGGGTTTTTCCTGTCATGAGCGTGAGCCTAGTGGTTAATGGGTGGGTTGTCCTTTTTTCTTGCCTAATTACAAGTTCTTTGTGGAGTCCTCAGCTCTGTGTAATTTCTGACTCTGTACTGCTCTTGAGTTTTCAAAAGTTATGCAGCTTTTATTTACTATCATGTCCGGTTTCTTCCGAATTTGTTTGGATGCTATATAGCCACAAAACGTTGTGCTGCAGTCCTTAACCATGTGAAGTAATTAAGTTTCCAAGGGCTATTAGATTTTATTTTTATTTTTTTAAAACCTGCACAACTTACAAGACTCAAATCAAGTCCATCTAAGTAAAAGATTAAATAATAAAAGTATATTGCGGTAATCATCATCTTGCCAGTTTTCTTCTGGTTGCCAGTCTGAGTCTTTTCGCTGTAGCTCAAAAATCTGGAGCAAGTCTTTTGGCATAGCACAGTTTGTTGTAAGGAAGATTTAATAGCTTGTTATGTCCTATTTCTATAAACAGAAGTCATTTAGAGTTCAGCAGATATATTTAGAATCAGCATTTGTGCTGGTAGTTACAAGCTGAATAAAATAATCTTTGAAAAGCTCAATCTGCAGAAGGGAATATGCAAGTTCAAATTTACCTCGCAACTATTTCTCTTTTGAGACACTTGGACTTATTCATATATACTAACCACAAAGCTGGGAATTGCATTTGTTGCTTTTTTTTTTTTATATAAGTCTTTCCAATAACGAGTTGAAGCGTGTTGTGCAAAACTTAACAGGTTTAAAAGAGTTTTATGATTATTTCTGTACAATAGGTCTACTCCTGTGCTCTTTACCCTGGCAAAATCCCTGACTCTTCCTAGAGGAAGACTCTTCTGTATTTCAAGGAGTGCAGTGTAAGGCCGAATAGAATGGACAGCCGGAAGCTCTGGAGAGGTCTTCTCCACTTTGGGTCAAAATATTAATAGGAGCTTACACGGAGTGATCTGTATGTGTGATAGCTATTAAAAAAAAAAAAAAAAAGAAAATTTGCCAAGTCAGTTGAACGTACGAGTTTTATAGCAAATAGTAAATTAAAACCAGAGTGACCTTTTGGTCGTGCTGATCATGTGCCTAAAGGTGTTCTGCACTGCTCCCAGCAACAGGGCTCTTGCTCAGGGCAGAGCAGGCACGAGCAGTCCTCTTGTACATTTGTTCTTCTGCTGTGTTTTTCACTGAGGAAGACTTTTTTCAATTAAAACGCTTATTATCACGCCTTGATGCAATTTTTGCATATTCTGGTTTTGGGAGGGATAGTCTTTCTTATGAGAAAGGATTCACTTGGTGGGGCACATGTCAGTGCCCTAGTTTAAATTTCAGTTTATTTCTGCCTCGATTGCTCCCTGTGGCCAGGTTGGTGTGAAGTCGGATAATTTCTACTGTATCGTTTCCAGTATAGCTTGTGCCAAACACTCAGGATAAGCTGAATTAAAAAAAAATATATATGCTTTAATTAACAGTTTTTAATTCAAGTTGTTATATGTTGAGTTTAAATATCTTTTCCTCCTGTATTTTAACACAACAATAAATGTTGTCCTTTCTTCTATATTAAATGCCAGTGCTTTCAGTGTCACAAAAAATATCCAGTCGTGTAGTCATGCCATCTTTAAAGAAATATCTTGCAAGGATTGCTTTGCAAATAAGTAAAATATATTCTCATATCTAAGCAGGGCATTTCTCATTTTTTACCGCTTTTGTACTTTGATTGTTTCACTAAGAATCAGAGAAGTTGAATTTTTTTTAATGTCTTTACTGAAGAGAGAAAACACGAGTACAATTTTTTTCTCAAGTTACTTACAGATTCTAAAATGACTTTTTTTTTTTTTACGATGTTTGTTGCTGTTCATCTAAGCGCCAGAAATGTGAAGTTGTGTACGCAAATTAGAGCCACGTTATGCCTGTTTGTCCCCTCGTTAAAGTGGCGTGTTGAAAAGAAGAGTGGCCGTGTAGCTGGCTGCTGGCAAATCTGGGAACAGAACCTAACCCGCTGATAGTATTTCCCCACTTTAACTCCATTGGAAGTCTACCGGTTGGGGAAAACGATACGCTGGTACCGAATGATATATACAATGCACGACACAAAAGATTTCCTGTTTTCCATTGATATGACGTGACCTGTGGGCTGACTGCAGCAAACATCACCGAGAAAGCGCTATATCTACATATACAAGTGTTCCTATTGATACGTTATTTTTCTAAGATTTTGCTGAGTAAAGCTATTTCCATACACAAGCATTTTTGGCCATCTGCAACTGCTTGTCAGTGAGCCTGGGTTGAGAACACTGGTCGTAATTGTAACCTCAGGAATGTGTGACCAGCTCGCGGCCAGCTGTGCATGCCCTGACTTTTCCCAGGTGTTAAGATACATGGCCACTTTTGTTCACTTCAACCAATGGGGCAAAATACACTCCTTGTTTTTCCCCACCTTGTATTAAACCTAAAACTGCTGGGGTTTATTATTATTATTTATTTTCTTTTTTTACCGTGTCACAGCGAGAAACAAGAACGAAGTTGTCGGTGTTGTTCACTCCCTGTGCGTACATGACACAGTGTGCTGCATCTGCGTGAGGGTATGGATTTAGATAAATACAAAAAGGATCCTTGGTGTGACTTGGTCTTGCTATAAATTAACGGCGTTGACCCTGCAAACCAAACAAATGCTCTTTTTTTTCGGTCATTTACTTGTTTGAAAAAAGATTTTATGTGTGGTTCAACAGCATAGATATTGCTGCGGTTTCAGCCAGAGCGAGTTTGGCTGCATTTTGTAATCAGTTTTGTTTTAATGATCCATTTCGGTATCGTAGGAATACTTACCTTCTGTCTCCCATGTGGGAGCCTAGTTGGAACTCCTTAATCTGCCCTCGGGTTGGCTGCATAGGGGGTTTGTGTTTTGCCTTTACCTGTGTGGCATTTTCTTTACTTGTGTGACATTTCCTATATTCAAGGTGAGGCACAAATAGCTTGAAAGCATCACATGTGAGCACGAGTCTCCTCCTTCCGGGTGTTGGAGGGGGGAGAGCACTTCTAGTAATCGCCAGGACAAAATTTGCCGCGTGATCTGTGACCTTCCGTTTAGTCAAGTAAAAAAAGGAAAAGCGCGAGATTAATTTACGGACGCGATCATTTGCGCTGCATGATTGTTCTGTAGGGATAAATCCACCTCTCAAGTCGCTGCTGTTGGCTCCTGTTTGCCAGCAAGCTCACGAGATCTCTGCGTAGTAGATATGCTCCAACTAGTAGAGATGGACGAGGAAGAAGCTTGCACCTTAGACCTGTGATTTCTGTGGTCAAAACACCATGTTATCCCCCGAAAGTAATCCACCCATTTGGATCAGTTTCCATGGAATGAACCTTCAAGCAGAGCAGGTCTGTGTTTTCTGTAACAAGGTTAAAGTTCATGAAGGAAGAATTTCTGCCTTTTACGGCCTTTACAAACCTCGCGCTGTTGGTTTTTTGTCATCTTTGAACGTAGTAAGGGAGCACATTCTAAACCAGCACTTTTTTCCCTCAATGTTCAGAAGTCAATGAGGGATGAGCGCATGTGAAGACTTTGTATGTGCCAAAATACTTTTCAAAATCTGGTTCTTAGGGTCTCGGAACAGCTCGTTTAATCTTGGAAGTCAGTGAAAATGCTCCCAAACACTCACTTAGAACCTGGAAAACGTACCGGCACAAGTTCTGCCTTGTAGCTGCGATGGCACAGAGCGCTCTTGCCTCATGGTCTTGCTTAGAAGACTGAATGATGTGATTTTTCAAGGGTGTTTTTGTAGTTAAATTACTGGTCCATGAAGCCTTTTTAAAAAGCAGGGACTATCCACTCTTCACCAAAGCACGCGGGAGAGCTGGTAAGACCTGGAAACAACTGCACGGTCCAAATCACTCGTGATTTGTGCCTCTGACTGACATCTCTCCGATGAAGCCTCCCAGCTATGGACCAGCATTGTGAGATTCCTGCAACCGCTGGTCTCCGGTATTTCCTGTGAAACTTAAACCTAATGTTCAAAATCTGCATCAGGGCTGAACTATTCTGCCCTTTGTTTTCTGTTCGTCAAGGTGGCTTTTCTCATTAGCATAAATCACAAAGCTCCTGCAGCAGTAGCGTTGGCCGTATGATATACAGCGGCTCTGCTGCGGCCAAGGAATATTTACAACCCAAAACGCTCTGCTTTGCTTGATTCGGAGAAGCCTTTCATTGTTTCTCCTTTCACAGTTTCTTGCACCCTAACGACTAATTCCGGTTATAAGGTGGCACAAGTGAGGAGAAAATCATATGGAGAACCATGATGCTTTTATTCCGGCACAGGTCTGATGTGAACAAAATAAATTAGCCAAAGACAAATAAGATGCGCCCTGTGGGCATTCGGAAGTTGCAAAACAATGAAATAAGAATATCTGTGGTGCGTTACATTAGACTATGTATGGTAGAGAAGTTAAATGTTTTCAAATTGTGTGCAGCCTAGCTGAAGAAATAAGACATTCTAGGGGGTATGGATCCGTAGTGTGAACAATTTCAAAGAGTATTTGATAGTCTCTTGGAATTTGCTCCAAATGATTTCAGTTCAATGGGAGTGAAAAGTTATGCTCTGCTATAGCTTCACTTGATATTTTGTTCTGGAGGAAGGAAACTTGGGAGCAAGTGGACATGTGGGTTTTTTCATTGCTTAAAGAGGACAGTGGAAAAAAAGAAAGAAGAGCCACATGTTTATGGTTCTTCCTACCCGCTCATCTTCTTACTTTCATTGTTGCCTTTAACTTTCAGTCCTTCTTTAACAAAAAGTATTCAAATGCTAACTTGTGTGACTGAGTGCGGCTGGTGACAACTGTTTGCTGTATGGAAAAAACTGATCTGTACGCAGGCTTGAGTTTCCTGCTCTTCCTCAGTGGTTGCTCTTGGAGTAGGAATAGGTTTTCCTGATGCTCTCTCCCTATCTGCATATTTTTTATAGTACTTATTTATTGTTATACCTGCCAACATGATCTTGAATGCTTTCTTTATGAGCACTTAGGACTTGCTGGAGTAGGGAACGTTTTCTCCCCGTACAGCTTTTGAAAGAATTGCTCTGATCCAGCGCAGCTTTCAATCTCGTTGCCGCCTGCTGCGTTTTCAGGAGATGCTGCAGACTAAGTAGTATTAATCTGCTCAGTAGTTGGGTGGAAACACAGGGAACAACTAGGAGCTGATTTTTTTTCCCTGTGGCAGCACACGAAACCAGCAGAGCAGAGCCGTTAGCCTCGTTCCTGAGGGCTACTATAAATTAAAGTTCCTGAGCACGAGGGGCTGTTAAAATTCTCATAGGGCTCTCGATAAGATGTTAACCCCCGTGGTCTGGCCCAGCTCCAAACGGGGTAATTACATTCTTCCTACCTAAATTCCCCCTGCAATTGCAATTCGATGTGCTGATATTCCTCACTTCCTCTCCTCTGCCCTGCCCCGCGGAACAGTTGTTGCATTTCATCCCAGCGGTACTTGCTCTCGGTGACTGATGGAGTGATCTGCGTGGAGAGTCTATAAAGCGTTTTAAGAGCTTTTTGGATGAAATGTAATTTATGATGCTGCTTTTTCTTTTTTTCTTTTGGTAATTGTTATTTTCTGCTGTGTAAAATGGACTAGGTTAATCTGAGCCCCGAATGCGTGAGAACTGTGTGCGACAGACCTGGAATGAGACAGTACCAACGATTGTTCTTGTTCCTCGTTAAACTTCTTCCTAGGGGCTTTTAGGTAGAAGGAAGAGCAGACCAAACTAAAAATATAGGAAGGCTTTTCTAAAGGTTTTATTACAAAACAGGAAGAATATGAGCTGTGTAGTAAGGCTAATGTGTTTTTTGCCTCCAGCCAACTGCATATTGAAGTGTGTGTCTATATATATATACATATAAATATGTGTGAAATGTTCCCTCTGCTTACAGATTCTCTTGCAGTGGATCACTGCTAAAAGTGACACTTTTCCTACCACCTCATGTACCAGAAATGCATTTTGTTATAAAAACACTACAATTTTTATTAATGTTGCCTGCTGGTTGGAAGTAGACTAATGATATGTGAATTTAAACGTTGCTTATCAGCAGACAGATACAGATTTAGCACTCGATGCTTAACAAGATAGTAAGGGAGTATGTGTATGTGCCAAATATGCAGAGACTTCATATACAGTGTTCTCTAAATGTGACACCTGCTTATCATATATCTGCGATACAACTAGGAGAAAGCCATGCTGGGTGATATCGTTGGGTTTTAATGTTAGTTTCTCTCTTTGCTCATGGAGCAACTCGTAATAAGCCGAACTGTACGACATAGGAAATCTTTGTACAGACACTAAACTGGACGACCTAAATTTGTATTTTGTGAGATCACTTAGTCTGGCCTGTTGGGCCAGAAATGCAACAAGCTGTTGCATTTCGCTTGGTATTAGTGTCGAGCCTGTGTGTTTGTTCGGGTCGGGTATTCCATTCCTGCAATGTCAGCACGTGGGCTGCAGGTTGGAACAAAAGATCACCGTGTCCTCGCCATTCGAGTGAGATCTTTCAAGTTGGTCTAAGCAGGCGAACTTCTTGTCGTGCTGCAGGGTGAGTGAGAGAGGCTGCGGGTGACTTGTCTGATAGCACAAGAAAGGTACTGCCGGTCCCAGATGGCAAAAATCAATGTGTGACCCCGTGCAAGTGCACGTGATGCACGACCTGAGCTCCTGCTTTCCGTGTCGGTGCAGATCTCCGAGCGTCCTGACCCCTGCATCAGCCAGCTGCTCTCTGGTTCTTCTGAGGAAGGTCAAAAAACCAAAGCCAAACAATCAACAAACTGAAAAAACTCTTATGTAATAAGATAATAATAATAAAAAAAAACATTAAAAAAAATCTGTTTACCACGATACACTAAGTTTGGAAGCCTGCAGCCTAAAATGTCCTTTCAAGGTCTTTCACTGTGTTTCAGTGAAAAACTACACTCTTACGCACATAAAAATGTCTTTCTTAGGCACATATCTTTCTCTTCGACCTCTGGTGAAAGCTGAAGTAAGTTTACTTAAATGAATTTTCTAATACCCTTGACACCAAATTTAGCGCCATGTGCTCTGCTACTTGTTGCTTAAAACAGAGCCTCTACTAACTGCATAGCCAGATGTTAATGAGCTGTACCTATCTAATCCCACCCAGTGTGGCTTTAGTAGACTTCACCTTGCAATATGAAATTTAGTTTTCTTGCCTGTGAGACATATTCTCCGTTAGAACCGGTTTGCCATTAAAATCGAAATAAGCCATTAGTGTAGTTTTAGTTCTGTAGCATTTAAGAATGTGCTTTATAAATTGCAATATATTTTAGTAAATATTGGCATAAAATATGACTGTGCTATGAAGCATTTCTCTTGTGATCGTTTATAGGTCATATCATGACGAATGCAGTTTAAAAGTATGTTTAGTTGTAATTCTGCTGTGGGAGGAAATGCGTTATTTTTAATTAGTTTATGTGTAAGTAAATGTAAGTAGCTTTATTCATACTGATGATCTAACAGGCACAAGAGCAATGTACTCTCTTGCCATTGACTCTTGTGTGCTTTCCCATCTTCTAAGCATCCTAAAGCATTTATATTATTTTATTTGGTTGAGCTTTGGCATGTTTTGTACTAGCTACTCTTTCTAAGATGGGACACACATTCCTGGAAACTTTCAGGCACGGAAAACCCTGGGTATTTTAATACTATAGGAACATTTATTTTATGGAAGAACGTTTTTAGATAAAGGTAGTCTGATGGAATAAAGCAGCAAAGATTTTATTTAAATGGAAGATGTTTCATTGCTGGATATTGTGGAGGTGCATACCCCGTAAATCTGTGCATCTGTGATCTTTCTAGGGTTTTTTGTTCTGTAGCTTTTTAATTTTCTGGGGATTTTAAGGTGTAACATTTTAACCATCTGTTTTCCACTTATGTAAGTACAAAATCTATTTTTTCAGATATATTATCAAAGAACAATGTGTTAAATATACATATATTATGAATTCTTTTTAATTTTGATTTTCTGTTTTTTCAGCAAATAGTCTCTGCTTTTTGAACTTTACTCCCTACCCTAGACTTTATTCTTCTGCAGTAAGTTCTCTCCCTTGCTGTTGATTTGTTGTTTTAGTTTTTTTTCTGCTGCTGCTTCTTGCATCCTCTCCCTCTGGAAAGGAGGAATGTGCTCTATTTTCTTCTACTTGCACATAACTTTCTCCCTGTCTCTTGCTCTTTCTTTTTTCTTACCCACAACTGTCCGGGTTTTTTAAAACTGCCCATCTACAGCTTCTTTCCCTCCTAGCACACACTGCTCCCAAGAACCACTTTAATTCGATTAGAAGTGCCTCCTTCTTGCAGTATAAACTCAATTTTATAGAACTCACGAGAAACTTCTGTATCTAAGGCTGAAACAAAAAGGAATTTTCTGTTCCACACAGTTTCCTACCTATTTCTTCTTTTCTCGTTGCTACCATTGTTCTTTTGACTTGTCTCTTTAGCACTCCAAACTCCAAAATTCCTTTCCGCAGTTGCCTGTAATTAAAGACACGGTCTGAGAATTAAATATTCTAAATACATACAAAATTCACCTCAGTGGGTTTGCATTAAGCTTTGTTTTGGGAAAAATAATTTGGTGTTTGAGTCAATGTGAGAAACACAATTTAGAAATTTAAAAAAAAAACACCTCAAAAAGCTATTAAAGCCATTTTTCCAAGAGCCCTAACCTCCTCCTATTTAGGAGATTGTGTAGCCTACTTGGAGAAGTAGATTATTATTGCCATTCATTGCAGTGAAACTGTAGCAGTATCTGAGCATACTCCAAAAATTCATGAGCATGATGGGATATAGCCTTTAATGACTGCTCTAAATTATTTTTTTTTCTTTTTTTTTTTTTTTTTACACAACTCTTTTGTTAACTTGGTTGTGGAGACAGATGGAGATTTACACAAAAATTTCGTTGTGCTCTTGGGGAAAACAGCCATCCCAGCAATACCAACTTGAACTGAAATCGAGATAAATAATTTGAGGGGGACTTGCTGAAGTTTTGAAACAGTTAATGCTCTCTTTGGAGGAGATGAGGGGTAGATAAATGGTGAACAACTGGGAAGCTGGCTCTGGAGCACGTGCTCGTGAATTTGGACACCGACTAATCTGTTTTGGCCGTCGCTGGCACCGCAAATAACACCCGAATGCAAAACCTTCCTGTTTCTTCCCACTCCTGGCGTTTTAGCTTTCCGCCGAGGGCAACCCACGGCCGCTGGCCGAGAGTGCGAGCAACAGCTTGGCCAGGGCTTCTTGCCTGCCTGAGCCCACAGCTCCCTTTGGCTCTTCAGGTGGATGCAGAGCACAAGTTTGGGAGGGTTTCTGTTTGTGTGGGGTGTGTTTTTCTTTTTTTCTTCTTTTTTTTTTTTTTTACCAGGCTGGAGTCGGTCCGTGAGGTCCAACAAAGCACAGGAAGGAGTGTCAGCTGCAGCTGTACAGTTTCTGTGTGCCCAGGAGGCAAGCTAGACACCTCTAACTGTTCAATGTTGTACCATCTTCCTCGTTTGCCTTGGCAGAGTTACTGGACTGAGAAAATCACCTAAAAAGAGTGGCTAATAGGAGATGTCCCCATTCAGGGTTATCTTGAGCCTTTTTCTTATTAACTTCTCACACTATCAAGTCCTGTCGGATTTGTTTGGGGTTGTGTTTTGTTGTTTTATTCCTTTTTGATGGTTTATTTAAGATGATGAGCTGTATTTGCGACTTCCTTAAAATGTTCTTATATTTAAATTACTTTTGTTGGTTCTCTTAAAAATGTGATCCTTTGCCTTGCCTTGGAGAGAAGTCACGCTTCTCGGAACTCATCGCAAGTGAAGTTTGCCTACTGTTTCTTCATTGTCTTGTTCAAAAGTTATTCTAGCGCTTTATCTCCTTTAAAGCATCTTTTTTTCCTTAACTGACAACCCAGTGATCTAAACTTAACCTCGATTTTTTAAAAAATTTTTTTAAAGGCATCAATAAAATGGAAATTATCCTCTCCTTGCTCCTCTCGGATGCCTCGATTGTCTGTTTTGCCTTAGCTTAGGTTGAAGGGGTGTGGTAAATCACTTGGTTACTGGTGTGTTCTCTGTATGCTCTCTGTTTTTCTCCTGAAACAACAGTGGATTGTCACTGAGGTGTGTATCTTAAGGATTATAGTGCCCTGTTCCTCGCAGCTCTTTGGCTTCCAGCTTACGTGTGGCCTCAAGTCGGGGTGGAAAGTCTGCAGAACTAATGAAGAGTGTGTTGTGATGCTCTTGGATGCCAAGAGCTGAAGGTGTGGTTTGAAATAAGTGGAAAAGATGCGGAGAACCCGTGTGTAAACATATAGTAACGCACTTTCGCTCGAAAAATAGGAAACTCGTCGCGTTAGCGGATGTGCTGGTATTTGTGCGCGAGTCCTGCAGAAGTGGGGTTTGTTTATTTCAAGCAACTCTGCCACCGCCTGCTCTGTGGGTGCCCTCCTCACCTTTGCATCTGAAGAACAAAAGATAAGTAGCTTCAACCACATCACCTTCTCCTCCTCTGACCCACTTTTCAGGATTTTGTCTTCCACACTGGGAAGAATATTAGGGGCTGCCTTGCCCTCAGGTCTCATCATCATCATCTTAATGTTCCTGTTCTTGCCTTCATGGGCTGTTCTGGCACCAAATCGCTTTTTACCACTTCTGTCTCACTTGGCTCAGTCCCATAGAGCATCTAAAGGAAATGTTCCCTGAAGAGCCTCTTATCTTCCATTCAGCCTGGTGTTTTGTGCTTTTTGTGTGTGTGTGCGTAGGTGTAGGACAGAGTCCCTTCTACCCACGTTCCTTCCAGGTGCTTTGAGGTTGCACTGTCCCAGATGTCTGCCTTCTGGGAAGCCACAGCTCCACCAGAGGAGGAACTTTATGTGTCCCTTGTGTCATTGGACCCACACTGAGAAACTACCTACCTGACACTGGGAATTTTAAATTAATATGGCCTTCTGTATGGTTATTACTTCATCTGGAAGAGATGATACGGAAAAGATCGTGTGGAGAATCTCTCGTATCCTGTGTTGCAAGAAGATTTAGGTATGTTCTCAAGCTTCTGTAAAAGGTCTTTTTGGACTTTCGATGTAACCAAAAGACTTATCCTCTGTTTTTCCTTTCAAAGCCCATGTTTAATTCTGAACCGTGCTCTCTCTATGAAAAGGGTTTTGTGGCTCAGTGTAGAGAAAAATGAATTGTTTTTGTTATTTCCTAGACCTTTTTCCTATCCTCCATGTCTTTGTGCCTGCTCCATACAAGTAGCAGATTTTATCAATCCTGCCTTGATAAAGCCAGCCTTCATCTGCTTCAGACTCTTCTAACTATATTAAGACTAGCTATCAAGTAACAAGGAACATATTAAAGCCCTGTTCCTCTGAGGCTCACTCAGTCCCTGCTGCTTCCCTGGGAGTTGCAGCAGTTTCTTGGGGGGGGTTATTTTATTTTTTCAGGTATTGCTGTTTAGAGTTAGATTTGTACATTAGTTTCCTTTGCCTGTTGAGGCAGAGCTGCTCTCCTCACTCTTCAGATGGCGCTTTTGTACCTTGAAGCTTGATGTACAAATACCCTGGAATTACATAGATGAGAGTCTCATCTATGAGAGACTCTCATGTATGTGAGCAATCGCTTGGGGAATGCATTTCATTTACGTTGGAAGATGTAAATGCATTCAAAGTAAATTTCTGTGTAGTTGCAATGATCCTCGTTCTGATACCCCCTCCCACCCACCATCCCTATTAGCTGAAGAAATACACATTCAAACCCCTGAAGTCTATATTAAAAAAATCCCACAAAACCAACAAATAACAAACCCAACCAACCCTGCTGAAGTGCAGTTACGGTTTATAAAGTAACAAGGAGGGTGAATAAGGTACAGTCACACCTAAATGAACGCTTATTCCAAGAAAATCTGGTTGCAGGCATAAAGCAAGTATGCAGCTTTTGCAGATCTGTGCAGGCAAAACATTTTCAAGACCTATTCCTCTACAATTTTTCATCGCATTCTTTAAGAACTGGGGACAGTGGGAAATCAAAGGGAAAATACATTTGCCATCGCTGGAAGTGACTGAAATGAGTTAGAGTCATGGCAGAGTGAAATTCCTACATTTTCCTTATGGTCTTATTTGCTCCTCAAATAACCCCCTATGTTCTTTGGTTTTAGCAATGATGTCAGTATCTTGGACAAAGTTCAACAAAGGAACTTTATTCATTTTAAATTTTCCCAGTAGTTCCTTACATCATATTATGGCTCCAGAATAACAGAATGTTGTCATCATGTTTGATTTGGGAGTTTGATTTCAACTCCCAAGTTGCGTAACACTTTCAAAATCATTCAAGCTCCTAGAGCAACTATAATACTAAAAAAAAAAAAAAGGGGGGGGGGGGGAAGTCAGTGTAAATAAAAATGCTGTTTGCCTCTGTGCCTGTACTTGGATGGATGCTTGTGTAAGGGACTGAGGCTGAGGAGCAAGATCAGTAGTAAATGACAATCTTAAGCGATGTGGTTTCTGTTGGAAAGGGGCATCTAAGAGAAGTTCAGGAGTTTTTGGCATAGGTTGGCAGGCAGGTGGCTTCAAAGACAGAATTGTAGGATGCATTGGGCTGGAAGGGATCTTTAAAGGTCATCTAGCCCAACCCACCTGCAGATCCTCAAGGAAGGGCTGAGCACACGTATCTAAGGATTTGGGTAAATGGCAGATTGGGTTTGTGTGGCAAGGTTTTGGTAACAGGGGGGTGATGGTCTCAGCTTCTGTGAGGAGCTGTTAGAAGCTTCCCCCACATCCGATGGAGCCAGTGCCGGCCAGCTCCAAGACAGACCTGCTGCTGGCCAGGGCTGAGCCCATCGGATGGTGGTAACACCTCTGCGATAACGTACTTAAGAAGCATAAAATGTTGCTGTGCAACAGCGACTGCAGCCAGAGAAAGGAACGAGAATATGTGAGAGGAACAACCTTGCAGACACTAAGACTGATGAAGAAGGGAGGAGAGGATGCTGAAGGTGCGGGAGCAGAGATTCCCCTGCAGCCAGTGGTGGGGCAGACTGTACCCCTGCAGCCCGTGGAGGTTAATGGGGGAGTAGAAGTCCACCTGGAGCAGGGGAAGAGTGAGAAGAGGCCTCCTTGTGAGTGGCAGAGACGATGTGATGGACTGGGCACAGCCCTCACTCCCTGGAGGCAGAGTGGTCTCCCTGTCCTTGCCTCCCTCCAGAGCCTGGCACTGTATTTCCTCTCCCCTGCCCAGGTGAGGAGGGCAGTGACGGAGCCTCCAGCCGGTGTCAGCCCACCGTGCTGATGCTGGAAAATCAAATGGCAAGCGCCTTGCACGTTCCCTGTCGTTTAGAAAGGAAAGATTTAAGCTTGACTCTAAGAGGCCCTTGAAGCAGTTGTAAAGGAATCTGATATGAACGTCTTTAATCAGATGTAGAGTTGAAGTAATGATGAATAATGACTAAATACATTTGTAAACAGGTGCAAAACATTTATTTTATTTTTTTTTTATCCACGCCCCCTGCCTGGAGAGCTGCCACTGTTATGTGATAGCTTAATATTTCAACTAGAACTACAGCTGGAACAGCAGTGATATTGAATGATTTTCATTATCCATTCTGTGCTGCTGGAATGAGCACGGCCACCTCTAATACTACTAAAATATACTCATCAAATAGACTTTGCGGAAAGTTTTACAAAAAAAACAATTTGTCTTTTTCTTGCAAATGAGCTTGTGGAAAGCCTTAGGAAGAGCTCTGTGCTGCTGATTGGGTTTTCAGTTTTTTTTTTGGTTTTCAACCTGTATCACCTAAAGTCTTGGGCTGCAGCTATAAAAGTCCTTGTCCCATTGTCACTACCACTGCTGTGGCAAGTGGCCTTTGAAAGTGGACCACTACCAGCATGTGATTTATTTTCCAGAAGACTTTTGCAGCACTACAACTCTGGTGTAGATGCTGCATAAACTTGCAGCCAAACTATAATCCCTACCCTAGAACAATTAGCGGCCACTGCTCGACTAATGATAATTGGAAAATCAGCAGCAATTTGTTTCCAAACAGCATTTCTTGGCATCCTGCTACAGGTGCCCAGAAACACATTCAGTTTTGACACCATCGTAACGTTGACTCGGCTTCTTGCTGTCGCTGCCTTAGACTCAGAGCATCTGTCTTTACGCATCTAATATCTGCATGTGTTAGAAAAACCTGAACAGCAAAGTTTTTAGTATTCCTGAGGCTAGAAGGAGAATGAAAAACTAAAAATTTATGATGCTATGGTCAGGACTGGGAGATCACTCGCCAATTACTCTAAAAATTTATGATGCTATGGTCAGGACTGGGAGATCACTCGCCAATTACTGTCACAGGCAAACCAGACTCACCTTGGGGAAATTAGCTAAGTACCAATCTAATCAGAGTAGGATAAACAAGAACTAAAAACCAGACCATAAAACATCACTAGCTGAGGATGATTATTTTTAATTCAGTATAGCATATGGAAACAAGCTTGAACAAGATCACTTGACTTAAAAGTCTTGACTAGAGAGAGGTTCTTTAATAATAAATATTTCTTCTAGCCTTAGTCTTTTGGACTTGGGGAAATATATTAACGTGCCAGTATTAAATATATAGTGTGGTTTAGCAGCACCAACGTGTTCGGCTTCCCAGCTGTTTCTAAGTGTCGGCTTGAGCATATAACAACCTGAGCATAGCAGACATAGTCTTTTTCACGCAGTATATTGTGTTGCCTTGTTTGCGTTGTATTTCCGCTTGAATAGTACGATACCCATGTTAAAGAAGCAAAATAGACAGTAAGGACCCGTTATCCAGGTATTTAGAAAACTCTAGTTAATTTTGCAGAGACAAATACGTCCAAATATCTTATGTTAACAATGGATATAAAATTACCTTGGAAAATCCATTCTGTATTTTAAGTTGGATTACTGCTGGCTTCAGGAGGATGAAAACCACTGCTGAAGCGTATCAGTTTATTCATGATGAACCAGAAAAATAAAAGCTAGTGTCTGTTTTCCCTAGGAAGGCTTTCCATTGCAGGAATGGGATTTGGAGTAGCACATAGACGCCTGTAGGACCCTTCAAGTCTCTGCTTCCTGCTACTCTACGTCCTTTTTCAACAACCTTTTGGTAAGATGAGGCAAAATCTTTCCAGTTGTTTAATTTTGTGAGTCTGCAGCTTTTTGATGATCATTTAAAAAATTTGCAATTGGTCGCTCAATTTTTATTGTCGCTTCTTCGTGGATGCACAGGGTGTAGTGATAAAACCATGGAAACATCTTGTAAGTTACCCATATTTAAATAATTGCTGAGCCTGTCCAGTCCGTGAAGCCTGGGAGGTGACACAGTGGTGGGAAGCTTTAGGGTTCTCTCAAATTCTCAACCCTGGCTGTTCCCTGGCTCTCCCAGAGCAATAATGGTGAGAAAAACTACGAAGAAAAGCTCGAAGCAGCAGATCACTGTTGAGAGTCTGTCAGAGCTCAATGTAAAACAAGGCTGGTAACCTTAGAGAAAGGCAAAAATCACCAAAAACTACATTAAGGTCCTGGAGGAAGGCTTGGAAGCTGACAGCCATAAAAAAGATACCTTGTGTTGCGTGGCTGCTCTTCGTGTAGATCACAGGGATGATGACGTGTTATCCATCCTTGTGCCATCAAGGAATGACTTATTTTCTAGACCCTTTCCCCAGTTATTCTGTATGCTACATTTGGGGGGAGTAATTCTTTTGGAATTTAAGTGTATTTTGCCCTAAAATCAAGTGTCCAAGGTTATCCTGGAATCACTTCTTTATTTATTTAATTTTTTTGGAAGGAGCGTTTGCAGTTTGTCTTCCTGATGAGTAGCACTAACTCTCTGCTATTGGGAGGCCACTTGCAACATCTCTTGAATCAATGGGATTTGGGTTTTTTTTTTATCCCCTCGTGGTTTTTTTAGCTCTAGGGGTGGAAATTGTATTTCCAATTGAATATAGGGTAGTGATGACTGGGCGACAAGCAGCTTCAGAGAAATGGGCAGATTGTAAAGTGTTTGGCTCTCTGTGCTATGAGATTAGGTGCTGACAGCATTCCTTTGAGGTGATGTGAAACCTCCAAGAAAACATCATGGAGGGATTTTTTTATCTTAAATCACAAAGGAGCTTTTGGAGATGGTGAAAAATCCCAGAGGATTCTTTGCGCTGGTGTGCTCAGATGTGTTACTTCAAGGTGAAGTATTGGGCTTGCCCAAGTTGTGATTTAGTTCAGGTTACTTGAGATGAAATTGGATTTTCCCAGACTGATATATTGCCTCTGCGCGATAAGTATGCTGTCGTAAACTCTATTGATGTGGAAGGAGAAGGAAAAATTAGAAAGAAATGTTTTAGAGTATTGCAGTTTCCTGCTGCTCTTGGAGCCAACTCACCTTCTGGAATAGTATTTTTGGAAGCAAACGTTGTATTTCCATTATTGGTGTGTCCTCACTGAAATGCTGAAGGTATTCTAAGTTTCTCTTTCAGTTCCATGGTAGGGAATTTCTTTTTTTTCCTCAAAGGCATCCAGTAGTGTAGGATCCCTCTGCTATAGCGATGTGTACGTTCAGGAGGGAACCTAAATTGTGCAGGTAGTAGAGAGCCAGCCAAAGCTAGTGCGTCTTAAATGTGCTGTAGAGCACATGTTAAAAGTTAGAAAACTTATTTTGTTTTTATTTCTTTAGAGTTCTTATCGTTTTGCACTATTATGACGTTACGTTGCGTGTCGCGGTACTGTAGATACGTTCCTGAGATGTTCAAGCCGCTGTGCTGTACTTTACAACTACTTTGCTCTGAAATTTTCGCAGACATAGGATCACAGAATTGTCTAGGCTGGAAGGGACCTTAGAGATCATCTAGTCCAACCTCCCTGTTATGGGCAGGGACGGCACCTCTCGACTAGACCAGGAAACACATGGGGACCAAGTGGGAAATGAACCCGTGACCTCAGTGTTGGTCATTGTCAGCACCGTGCTCAAACCACTGAGCTAACCAGCCCCCCACATGCACATATCTTTTGTCATACTGGCTTTAAGAGCTCCATGCCCTTCTTGCTGGGGTTCTTTTAGCATCAATACAATAATGTGTAGGATGATACTTTTGTTGCCTATCCTCCACTGTCTTGAAGATAAGAAAGCTCACGAGAAGTTGGGTTTTGCTAACGCTGCTTAACGATTCTCAAACCTGTTCCAAGCAACTTTTCTCAATCTTCCTTTATATGGCTTCTTCATTTTATCATGTGCCAACAGCAATGGGAATGTTTGAGGATGTAGTTAATTAGGATAAGATCTTCTATACACAGAAACACTTTCTTTAGTTCTAGGAGTGGTTGCTGACTTGCCTGTCGCAGGGCAGGAGGAGATGGAGTTATCCTGGGCAACCTGTCAAGTGAGCCATTAGGACCTGCAGGAAGATGAGAGGCGCTTTGTGCCTCCCCAAGAGGGTCACCATCGCTCCCCAAAAATCAAATCTGTTGCATAGATTAGCTTTTAACGTACTTTGCACTGTCCTTTTCACTGCAATAGTTCCAAACATTCATGTGATTTCATCTCGAAGGTAGGCTTTTTGCATAGTTTTGTTAAGAACAGCTGCTGCAGACAGAGGTACGTGTCCAGACCTCGGCATTTAAGGCAGGGTGTCCTCATAAAAGGGATGGAAAATCTTCAGTAAGGTTACTTCAGTGACTGTTGCTCTAGGATTGTCATAATTACATTGTGAGATCTTCTGTTGCAAAGAGAAGCTCTTTTACACCTTTTCATCGAGGATATTTTCATTAGTGGTGTCTTATGATGACGATCCATGTTGGTATCTACGTGACATACTCAAAAGGATGGATTTTTTAATAATTTACTGATCTCTGAATAAAAGCCTAGGTATCTAGTGGGTTATTTCGTTTTCAATTGGGAAATTATTAGATTAATTGCTGGTAAAGAGAACAATGCCGTTAAGTCACCTGTGAATTATTAGAAATTGTCTCTCTTTGTACAGTATTTCATGTAGCTCTACAAACACTAGTACAAATCATCTATCTGGCATTATTTTGGAGATTTTGGGGTTTGTGGCACCAAAGATAACAGGGTAACTCTTTGATCAGAGTGCATGTGTAACCCATGGGAGTTCAGGCTCAAAATTATAACAAAATCCTTGAAACACATAACTAATTACACTTATGATTAAGGAGCAAACATTCTACTACATGATGTGCAGTTTTAGTGCACGTGTGAGAAGTGAGTGGCAAATATACATTTTCATAGTTTTCTTGCAATACTTCAACTGTAAGATGAGTATTTATTAAAAAAAAAACAAACTGCATAGCGCTGTTCAGGGTAATGGGAACACGAGTTCATTATTATATCATTTCTAGAGCTGTACCTTAGCTGAGAAAAAAATCATTTCTAGGGCTGTACCTTAGCTGAGAAAAAATCTTCTGTCATTCTTGAGAAGTGCTTGATCAACAATCTCAGAATAGGGTCCCTTCGTGTATTCTACAACACAGGAGTAAAACTGACAGAATTTTGCACTCTAAGAATAAATTAATATACATTATAGTCTGCTTTGGGTTGAACTCCTAAGAAGGGATGAGACTGTGGAATAATGCTGCAGTTTCATACTAAAGCCACTTCACCATTTAGGTGCAGTCAGATTTCCATTTTCTCACAGAGATGTGAAATATTAAAAATATCTAACTAGAAATTTCGGCTTAGAACAACCAAATTCCACAATCTTACTGACTGAATTTTTTCTTTTTTTTTTTTTTTGGGGGGGGGGGAGTTTAACAGGTATACTCAAAGTGAAACAACTCAAAGCAGAACTCTAGACTCCTGGTTTCCGAATAGCAGGTTAAATAAACATCTATGTGTTTCCATCCAGTTGCCCATGTAACTTTCTTGGTATTCCCAACTAAATTCCTGTGATGATTTTTTTTTTTACATTTTTAATACATTTTTTCGTAGTAATCTCAGTAGCCCTAAAGCAAACCACCATAAGGGCAAGACTCTCTTACATTCTTTCCATGTACATAGAATGAAGATTGCTTGATTATTTTAGCACAATGGAAATCTGGAATTGAAGACTTTTGTATAGCTTATGAAATAATGGTCATGAAATTCAGATTCCACTCCTTGATTTTATCACTGGTTCCTTTGGTTCCAAAGGGGTTTTATTGATGGTTTTACTGTTGGCTTAAATATGACCATCTGGACAGACAAAAGGAAGAATCTTTCGTGGCTTTTTTTTAATAATAATTCAAATAACTCTTCCAGTTATTTATGCTGGCCAGGCATTGCTGGAAGAGGTCAAATACTAAAAAAAAAAAAAAAATTAAAAAAATCATTAAAGAATATTATTAGACCTAAATTTCAGTGGAAAAGTTTCAAATTTTTAACAAAGAAAATTACAAAACATTCTTTAGTGCCTCAAGCCTGTGCAGCTCACAGAGTGGGGGATTGTTGGAAACCTCATGACCTGACCCATTGATGAATGGTGAGAGAAAACTCAAAAGTTAACTGAAACAAAAGATGAAAATATTATTCCTCCTCCTACCTTGTGAATGACTATACTGTTCTTTCCTTGCCTCGTGTAATAAATTCTTATTTATTCCACATTAAGTGGGAGTGCATTAGTAGAATTATCCCATAGGTTGAGAATGCATTCATCCAGGATAAAAGAAATACAGAATTTAGAAGGCTTCCCATATTTTTAAACACAAACTAGTGTACACACACAAAACAAACAACAACAAAACCCTCTACAGAAACCCATCCAAACCAACAGAAAACCCCAAAACCAAAGAAGGCCCCCCAAAAACCCAACAGCAGCACAACACAGGTAAAAGGGAAGGAGAATCAGAAACTTTGTTCTGCCTATATAAGCCTCATACACATGTAATTATCTTTTGCTGTTTAACTGAAACTCCAATTCTTATTTTTTTAATAAACCACGTACGAGTTGTGGTCACTTCTAGAGCCACGCAGGTCATGCCTGTTTACTGAGGAGTCAGCTCCTTGCCTGCAGGTGGTGGCATTTTGGGGTGTGAAGCTTGCATTTGGGACCTGGCTTATCCTGCTTAGAAGAAACTTTCATCTTTTAGTGAAAATGTGGCACTGAGTGCAGTTAGAAGAGCTGCATCTCACCTGACACAGCATCCTGCCCGTTCTGTCGTCGCAATGGGCAGGGCCTAGCAGGGATAACTTTCGAGTTGTGGTACAAGCAAGATATGGGTGTGCTGGAGATGCTGGCGTTCGCCGTGAGCTGGTGGAAAAGTGAGTAATCCCATTTTGTTCTAACTGATCTCCTTCTTAACCAAGAATCGAAAGAAATTTGTGGAACCAATCTTTGGTTCTTTTCCGGCTAACGAGCTGCAGGTTAGCCATACCTCATCCAAATATCAAGTAGTGAGGACTGTACCTTCTGTAGGCATAGTTTTGTCTGAGAGCCACTCAAAAACAGGGAAGAAAAAAAATAAAAGAGGACTTTTCTATGCAGATCTAGTCAAATGAGATCTTGTACGTGTGCAGTGGAAGGTTCAAAGAAGTGGGCACGTTTCTGAGGCGTTTTGTAAAGGCCAGTGGTCTCCACACAAGCACAAGCTAAAGGTAAGATGACAGTAGCGCTGTGGCCAGAAGATGATGGTGGCAGAAGGTACAAGCCTGTGTAGGATCTCTCACTAGACTCTGCTGCCTAAAATAAGTGGAAAAAAAGTAATTCTCTATTGCTTGTAAAATGTCATGAAAGAATAGGTAAAAACATTGCCAATGAGTAACTTGCTCACTAAGGGTTGAGGGAAAAGGTCTTTTATTGAAAAATAAATGAATCGTGGAATAAGTGAATCATGGAATGATTTGGGTTGGAATGGAACTTAAAGATCATCCAGTTCCATCCCTGCACCATGGGCAGGGTCATCTCCTGCCAGACCAGGTTGCTCAAAGCCTCTTCCAACCTGAATAATCCCTTCAGAAGTTTTTAATGAGGATTAAGTACTAAAAAGCTAGTGCTATTTCTGGATATTTTTTCCTTGGAAGCTGAAAACCTCTATGCGCTCTTCAATCTTTACTATGAATGTTTTTGCAAACAAAGAAAGAGCTTTTAAAGAAAGAAAAAAAAGAGAATTTTAAGAGCTGATAAAAATTTTGACCACCTTTGGGCTTGCTGTTTCGTGGCAACCAGAGCTAGAGTCTAGATCGGAGTTGGTAGATACAGAAATTTGAGACCGTTGTCTGGGAACAAGAAGGGTACGATGCTGATAGAAACCCCAAGAGCCTTCTGTGGGAGCGCTTTATTAGTTGCACGGCATTGTGAGGATGCGGATCCACGAGGTCTGGCTGCGTGTGGAAGGATGGTGCTGTGGGTTGCTCCTGGGGTCAAGCCCACTTTTAATGCTCTCTTAGAATAATTCCTGTCTGGAAATAAAATACTCAGTTACAAAGTTATAGTGCTGTTGGTTGAAGCGAGCCTTTGGGACTTCTGCTCGTGCCGGGATCATCGCTGGCATCCTGCGGGATTTGTCGCTCAGTGAGAAACCAGCTGAACAGAAACCTCAGGCCACCGCACCGGGTGAAGCTTCGGCGTGTTGTGGTGGCTGTTGCCGATAGCGGTGGGCTTCTCTTCTTTATTTTTCTTTTTTTTTCTGTTGTTCCCAGCACCTAGGCTGCGTTAGCCTGCGGGGCAGCAGCGTAGGGGAGGCAGCTGAGCTCAGCCTGAAGGCATGTGCCCAACGTGCCTCCCGCTCCGCAGAAGCCGCAACCTGATGCCGTAACGCGCAACAGCCAGGTGTTGGGGGTTTGCTCCTTCATATGTCAGCGTCACCCAACGACGTGAAAAAATGATGACAAAAAAGTGGGTGGGAGAGCAGCCTTGCTGTTTTGAAACATACCTTTTTAAATTTTTTAATTTTTTTTTAAAATATTCCTGAAACAGCTGCTTTTCAATATAAATTAATCCTCTCAGAAATTTTAAATGAGGATAAAATCAGAATAAGCCTCTAATTCATAGGTGCAGGTGTGAAAGCATAAAGCATGTATTTGTTTTGTATGATGCTTAAGCAAGAGCACTACTTCAGAGTGCTTTATGGCACTGAATTTGCAGTGCTACCTCCCAAATACCGTTGCTCAGTTGGGAAGGGAATTGCTCCTCTCTTAGGTGAAAAAATAATGAGGAAAAAAAGTTTTGACTGTATTTCTGCAGGAAGAATTCATGAATTGAATAATCTTAACCACAAGCTATTAGCCAAGTCATGAGCAGTTATATTTTGGATTGCTCCATAGTCAGATTACAACACAGCAGATTATGTTTAAATTAGATTTACTTTAAAACATCTTTTAATCTTGGCAAAGACCTTGCCAGTTTAAGCATTCTAATGGTAGAGGAAATTAGAGTTTAGCAAAAAAACCTCCAGTATCATCCTGAATACGGGAAGCTAGAGTCTTTCTTGCTGTGTTGGTTACATCCCATCAAATTATTTAACTCCTTTAAATTTCTGTTTGTATATTATGCTCCATCCCTTGAAATAGGTAGCAGCAGAGCATCCTTTGCACACAACTGCTTTACAATGAAGGTTACACAACTTCAGTATATTGTTCTGCTTGGTTTACAGTTGTCTCCCAAACTGCTTTTGTAAAGTTTTGTGGGAGTTGTCTCCCATGAAATGTCTCCATCACACTTCTCCCATACCATCATAATCTTTAAGGCTGGTTGTTAATTCTACTGGTGAAAGATGGAGCATAAAGGTGCATTTTCTACCAAAAATAAGCATTATTATGCTTTTCTAACCAGAGATCCTAACTAGATCTCACCCAAAGATCACAGAATTGCTGAGCCAGGGCTTTTCCCTTTGCTTTTGCACAGGCAGGACTCAGTCAAGCTGAATCCTTGGCTTTGCTTTTACCCACTCAAGGTATCACAGAATCTCAGAATGTTAGGGGTTGGAAGGGACCTCAAAAGATAATATCATTAATACAGTGGAAAATCAAAGGTTTGGAAGTTAAACCTGGTTATTGACTAAGTGAAAGACATTTCTGTAGGGAGAAAGAGGTAAGAGCTTTTAGGGTCACTGGCTGCTCTGGATGCGTAATTAGATTTAGAGCACAAATAACCTCTAGGTTAAGAACTGATGCGTCACAGAGCGACTCGTGGACACTAAGCCATTTTATTTTCTCTGGAAACTGATGTCTGAAAACAGGCATGGTGTGAATTATGTCCACCCCACAAGAAAAGGAGCAGTCTATCCTGTAGCCTGAGAAAGCCTGAGCCACCAAGGCTGGTGAAAATCACTCAGGTTTACACCCAAAATGCTGCAAAGCTCATTGCTGATCTTGACACCCCATCCACAGAGGTTATCAGTTCCCCTAGTAATTAATTCAGTAGTTTGCTGCTGAATGAACCACGCCTTTGCACTCCTCCATCGCTTTCCCCCCCCCCCAGCAGATTGCTGTGGCAGATGCTATCTCTAATTTAGGGACTAATTATAACCAGCTGAGAGTGAGCAGAGCTGGACTCCTTGCCTATGCAAATTCAGAAGTTGGCCTTGTCACCGTGACTTCTTCCCTTGGATCTCGTTGAGGCTTTTATGGACTAAATAGGAAAGAGATCTGGCGCTTCAGTGTTTCCAGAGCTGGTTAAACATCTTATTTTTTTTATGGATTCACCGGTGCTACACATGCATTTCAAGGGAGAGTTACAGTGTTGTGGGGGAGGATCGCCTAGAGAAGCAGATGCAGTTGCATCAGTCATTTACTCAGTGGTTCTTTGCCACGTGTCTTGGTAATAAATGGATATATAGGTAACATCGTTGGGATGAAAAAGTGCAAGCACACGGGTAACTTGGGTGAGTTTTAACTAAGGTTCTTCACAACGTTTTTACTTAATTATATAGGTGTGGGGTTGTTTTGGAATAAGCTTTCATGTAAATCTTCCGGTTAGTGCCTTCTGTAACCTGCTGTTTCCTAACTTTAAAAAATTATTATTCATTAGGTTTATAAGAGGATCATGTGATTATTAAGTTTGGGCATCCAGTACTTCATGTTATAATCCCCTGCTTTGTCTTGCTGTAACTTTAACGAAGTGTGAGTGCCTGGACTCAAGTGTCCAAGCCTAATCTCAGGCTGATTTCTTTTTTGAGACATTTAGCCAAAAGAGCTCATTCACGTCCAAGAATGAGTCCATTCTATAATCTTCCTGATTTAAAAAAAAAAGAAACCACCCCCCCCCCAAAAAAAAAACCCCACAAACAAAACCCCCACAACTTCTACCAAAAAACCCCAAACCATCAATGAACAACCACATAAACCATACCTAGACTTCATGGAATTGAGGAAATGCTACCTAAAGCTGCGGATGGGATGGACTGGGATGGGCCATGCCGTGAAGAAAGGGAGAAGCAGCACTGCTTGGACCACTGGTGGGACTGGAAATGCTTGAACTGGATCTGCCTTGGAAAACTGGGCTCTACCTCTGTCATTCCTATGGGGTTCTTATGATGCCAGGCAAGGAAATGAGGCTGTTTATTTGTCCAAATTTATCCCTTGTTGCCTATTTTCTAGGCACGCAGCTTAACGGCGATGCATGGAGCACTCACAGCTGCTGCTGAAGTCTCTAGGACCTTGGATGTATAGATTTATATGTATATAACCTCACGCTTTATAAGGATATAACAACTGGATGGATCGTTGGCATCTCAAATTGTCAATAAACACCTTAGTTATGAATCATTCAGCAGCTAAAATCAAGAAGCTCCAAGCCCCTTGAGGAGCCCCTTGTACATGAGGTCACTTAAAAAACTGGGAACTCAGGACGCTGCTCTACCAGAGTTTCGAGTTCAGCGAAAGGCGAAGGACATACACTGCAGAAAATTTCAAAGGAACACAATTTGAACACGAGTCGGAGCAGGTTCTTTTGACAATTCACGTTATTTCTCTTCTAGGTTTTGGGATGGTTTTATTTTCACCAATACAGGCAAAAGTCAACGCTTCCATCGCCGCACCCCACATTTGCGCAGGGTGCAGTCATTACCAGGAAGCCGTAACAGGGGTAAATAAATTTATTGCGAATAAAAATAATGGTGCCAGTGTCATGACAGGACTTTGGTACAGTCTGAGATTATATTTTAGTTGGTTTTGACTAGTTGGTCTGAACGGTTTGGGAGGCTTTCAACACGCCTCACACAGAGGGATGCTATTGATAGTTCATACGAGAAGGGCGAGACTTATTTGGTGCCTGAATGTCACGAGTTAAAAGGCAAAGGGCAAAACGCTGGTGTCCCTTAAAGCCAGGGCAAGTTTTGCCATTAGCTTCACCAAATCTGAGATTTCTCTGTTAATTCTGCTGCTTGGGTGTTCCAGAGAGGCAGGAACGAGTGTTGTGCTTCATGTGGCTTCACCCACACTCTGTGTTCTCAGAGGTTTTAAAATTATCTTTATTTACTCTGATTTGTGTTCCATGGGAAACTAAATTGCAAGTGTCTTTAAGGGCCCCAGAGACCCTGGCCTGATGAACCACAGCTGCTTGATGCTCAGATGCAGCTCCAGCAGAACCGAAATCGTAGGAAATCTGGTGGCTTTTAAGTGTCAAACCTCATTGCTCAAGCTTTAAATTTTAATGTCCTTATGTGCAAATAAAAAAAGCAAAAAACTCCATACGAAATATTGACCACCTAGGCAAAAAATACGTGAAAGGGGAAGGGAAAGGAAATCAAGTGGGTTTTTTGCAATTTTATGGCGGATTCACGCACAGGAGAGTTCAAAACTGAATCCTGGAATATAAGAAAAACGTGTATCGTACCAGCGTGAAGTCGCTTTAACAGTGTCATCTTCACACATCAGTTGTATTTCACATGTGAAATGAAGCAGGCTTTATAGTAAATAGATCATTTTAATTTCAATTAACAATTTTTTTTATCCTAAGGAAACCTTACAAGAGTTTGTGTGAAAATCCATGCGTTACGTTTACTCAAATAAAGGTAAGACTTTGCTGCAAAGTTTTAAATATAATAAAATGCCTTTAATAGCAATCTTTCATGGTATCATCATTATTTATGGACATAACATTCAAAGTATGGAAATTCAGTTGTGGATCAAAATGACTGTAAAAACACTAACCCGAAGAACTTTATAAACATGTCAACACCCATCATTTGTCACAGCTGGTTCATACCAACGTAAAAAACATATAAAATGCAGTATAATTCTCAAAATATGATTTACTTTGTTGCATTGTTCCTACGTATTATTTGTGTTACAATTATATTATGAAGAGAATATTGGTTTTTTGTTTATTAAACTAAAGTAGAGGTTAAAATCATTCTTTTCTTGTGATGAACATATACCAACAGTGATTAAAAAATAAACATCTATTTACAAAATATTGATGCATACATATTACACAAGTCAGTTATACCAAAGTGGTTTCTTTTTTTTTTTCTTTTTAAAACAATATCTGTAGCAACCAACTATTTGCATTGGTTTATCATAGTGCAAATGGTAAATGTTGCAAAGGCAGGTTGTCGGGTGGGATTACGGGTCGAATGTCGGACTTTTCTGCTGCCTTTTGTTTTACTACATCTAGAAAACGATTCCCTTTTGTTTAAAAAAATACCTATTTCTTGCGAATGTTGAATAGCGTACCTGAGGAGAGGGCAAATTCGTTATTAGCCTAAATTCTTTCACTTAGATAACTACCTTTCTATTTGCTCAGCCTGCTTACGTAGCACCATTGCCGTTGATTACTAACCTACCAAGGAGAAAAAGGAATGGAAACACGCTAAATACACTACGCCATCCCTAATTTCAGGGCTTGTCCATTTACGTGGCATTTCGTCCGATACGATTCTGCACTAATGTATTCAAGTGTTTAAGGATGGTTCTAGTGTGTATGGTACTGGTAAATATTTTCCTGTAAATACGATATGAAGTAAAGCTGTGAAGAAATGGACTTAAAAGCTGGTTCCTTCTATCCTCGGGTGAGGAGGAGCTCGCTTTTGCTTACCGACACATACTAAAACCTGCAGGTAAATTTGCATCTGAACGACTGAATATTGATTCCCTCGCAATGCAAGAACTTCGTGTGTTAGAATCCGGTGGTGGTTTGTTTGCTTTTTTTGGTTTGGGGTTTTTTTTCGTGGGGTTTGGCTGGGTTTTTTTGGTTTTTTTGATTGTAGCTTTTCTGTTTCACTGGCTCAAAGCCATCCGTCGGGTAAATGTATCGTCCTTTAGTTCACATTACGATAGCCTATCACAAAAGCATGTAGGATGCTGGCAAAACCTAGTGTACGTGTCTTCACAGTTTGAAAGACCAGTGAGGGGGTACAACATTATTATTTTTTCTAATCATTATTTTTCTCTTGGGGTGTGGGGTTTTTTGGTTTGGGTTTGGTTTTATGGTTGGTTTTTTTTTGGTAACTTCCACAATTTAACGAAGTCGTGGATCTCACGAGCACCCGCAGCGATCTACAACCATGGCCGGGATCTTGCCATAGATTATTTGTTCCTTCCCGTTGAAGTACAGCATGTTTATGGGGGACATCTTGGTGGGCGTGCAGCAAGGGCCGGCCGAACCGCGGGGGTTTGCTTGGTGTACAAGGTGAGTGTGCGGATATTTTTGTAAAAACACAAATTCACATTCTCCGGAGCAGTAATTTGCTTTGTATCTTTTAGGTGCGATAATCCAGTCCCAGCCGAAAGCTTCGAAATCCACCGTCAGTGGGTAGCGACAACATCGGGATTCTGTCGAGTGCTCGTCGCAGTCAAGGCCGAAATCTCTGCGGGACCGTTTCGGCGTGTCCGTAACTCTGACCTCTAAAAATGGGTTCTGTGAGGAGAGGAGAAGGGATCAGAAGCATTGCTGAGGTAAGTCCGAGTACAAAAACCATGCAAATAAATGACATTTCAGACATAGACACATTGAATTAATATTCTTAAATCGCGTCTGCAAGAAGAACTTTGTCCTCCTGTGAATCTTTGCTATGTTTGGTCTCTGCTCAAGGATTATTCCTGGTTTTTGTACTGAGGACTAGCACTTCCCTGCTGATTATCTAGAAAGAGCTTTAATTCCTGAGTATCACCATTCCCTCAGTGCTCGCATCGTTTCTCTTAACTGCTCCAAAAAGTTTCACAAATTTGGAGGACGCTGGGGTTTTATTTTCAGTGTGGGTCGTGATTCTTATTTTTAAACTCCATACTTAGAGTTACTATTTTTATTTCTTTTAATTTTTTTTTTTTGCTCCCAAAAGGGAAAAAAAGAACTCCAAAAACTTTTAAAGGGCAGGACCAGCTGGGGTTGGTCTCCCTTTTGTGAGTCCTTCTGAAACTCTTTCCGTGAAAATCATGTTGAGTTCAGGCTTTCTTCGGTATTGAGGGAAGGCTTCTCAAGGAGGACAAAAGATCCTCTGTGATTGCTGTCGTCCTTGAACGACTGCCGCGGCAGAAGAAATGAATGTTTCACTTGCTAGCACAGGTTACTTGTATTTCACAGCTTCCCCCTCTGGCAGAGGGCTGAATTTGGAGGGGCAGCCAATATTTTGACTCTTGAAAGTGTCCTATGGCAAGAATGTGCCGTTGGCCTGTCCCTGAGCCACGTGCCTCCTACCGAAGGTGTGTTTCCCCAGCCACCAACCGGGAAGGAATTGCCACCTTTGCGACCACCCGTTTGAAAAAGTTCCTGAATTTTCCTCCGTTGCACATGCCGATTCCAGCCCCGTGTGTCGGTTCGCAGGATCATTTGGGCTGGAAAAGACCTTTGAGATCATCGAGTCCAACACTTAACCCAGCACTGCTAGGTCCCCCACTACACATCTTTTAGATACCTCCAGGGTATTCTAATACCTCCAGGCTGTCCCGGGATGGAAGACAGTTCTTTAGGAGTAAATAACTTTGTTACACGGGTTTGTCTCTTCCAAGATACCCGCCTTGTCTGGCTGCTGGACGAGCTCCTCCCAAAGGTCAATGATACGGGGAGGGGCTCAAGGAGAGGAGTGTCCCCATGCCCGGAGCTGCTGGAGAGGAGCCCGGGGACAGAGAAGTTTCTAACCCTGCCCTGCTGCTGAATCAGTTTTGGTTTCATAGGTGGAGGTAATGTGGGTCATCCACACGCGCGAAAGCACAGCGTCGGGTGTTTGAGCGGATGGAGGCAGCGAGGACGCTCGTTTTGATGATATCCAACCAGCCCCGTCCAAGTACGGGAGATCCTTGTCTCTACTGGATCTACAATTACGATATCACGGTGTTTTTTCCTTTAAGTTCTTTTAGCTACGTTACACTGCTACGAGGTTAAATGCTGCACAGCCATGTAAATGTGGTTGGACTCAATGGTCTTAAAGCCTTTTCCAACCCAAATGATTCCCTGATTCTGTGACGAACGCATTGATCTACTGCATAGAAGTCAGAGTAATGTAATATTCTTAGTTGTGATTGTTTCAGCTGTGATAGGCTCAGAAATTTTTATAGGTTGCAGATGATGAGTGATTTGCAGAAACAAATAGCAAGGAAAATACTCTAGTTTAACTGGTACACTTTGGGTTTGATTTGCTTGTCTACACTTACAAAAAGAAACCAGACAGTCGTTTTACGCTCTTTCTCATTATATATGGTGTCAAGCAGAATTTCTCAGTTCCAATGTTTTGGAAAGGTTCACTTTTGGAAACTCCCTCACTTTCTCAGTGATATCAGAGGCAGCATTCCTATTAGTGAAAGGACCTGATTGACTATTCTTTTAGCTTTGTGTAAAATAACTGCTTATCAAACAGTGCTGGCTCTAAATTTTGATCACAGTGTTACTTTGATGGTACCACGCATCAGTTGTTACCGAAGCACTTTCTTGTTGATGCCTCTCGACATCTCAACGTTTATTTAGATGTAGTGTTGAGGGAGGTGGTTTAGGTGTAGACTCTGTAGAGTAGGGTTATAGGTTGGACTTGATGATCCCAAGGGTCTTTTCCAACCTGAATGTTTCTATGTTTTTTCTATCCCTCTGAAGTACTGCAATTTGTTCTCAATTTTTGCAGTAGGGAAACAAAGGCACAAGACCACTATCGATTTCGATGTGTTCAGAGAGCAAAGAACAAAAGCATTGGATATACAGAGCTTTTATCTTCCATTTCCTAAAGAATGCTTCCGTTTTACCCCTAAAACACAACTTAAATGCTTTCCAATAAAACACAAGATATTGAAACACTATTTTTTCTAAATAAACTTACCAGTCCATCTTCACCTGGTCCTGGGAAAGTTACAGCAAGGTCCCGTCCATTCTCATCGAAAGCTTTTATTTCGATGCCTAAATTGGATTCAGGCTGTTTGAGCCAATTTTGCAACACCGTCTTCACATCAATACTCTGCCAAATGCCAGTGCCTGGGTTCATGTCGAGTTTCAAAGATCGAATTCCAGTGTATCTTGTACCGTCTTTCATGGGTTTAATAAGTCTCAGGATCTGCACAAACACCGTTGTAGGTTTTTGGACTTGCCTCAAGTATATCCACAATTGTGCCTTTACTACTTTGTTATACTGTATCTTAGAGCTAAACTTAAAGAAGCAACATTTTGGTTTCCCCTCCATTTGTACAAGAAAATCAGCTATAAATGAATGGAAAGAACAGATGTTATAAACAGGACCAGTAACAGAGCAGAGTCAACTTAATTCATTTTCTGTGATTTACTCTCTACAGCAAATTTAACAGGTGGCAACGCGGTGGTTATGCTGTCACCTAGAAGTAACATCATGTGACGAGGAACCGATGATCGCATTGTAAATGGGCTGAAATGAGGGCTGGCAAATCATTTTCTAAATATCTCCAGTTGGAGCCTTGTGCTCTGAGCAGAGCAGAGGTGACGGGCAGCCACGAGAAGATGCAGGCTGTGGAGGACCTTGGAGGTCCTCAGTGTGCTCAGGGCTCTGGCTGGTGGTACCAGGGCTGTGGGGCTGACTTGTACAGCGGCAAAAAAAAAGCCTCTTTCCCAAACAAAAACCATTCGGGGAGAGGGCACAGTCTATTCACCTTCTCAGTGGCTACTAGCACCTCGCTTCTGCTAGTCATCTCCTGAGGACCTTCACAAAGCATGCAGAAGAGCAACTCTGCGTCAGCTGACTCGACACGTGCGCAGGGATCCAGCTCCTTCTAACTGACTAATTAACCTTCGCATTCTGCGCAGACAGGGGCAGCCCTGGGCAAGTTCCACGGCCACTTTAATTTCTTTTCTCAGGAAGGGAGGGCTGGGGAATAACATAGAGAGCGTGAACCTAAAGGGTCGTTTTGTTTTCTTTTGAACAATATTATAGGAAAGTCACGTGCGGTGCTGTGCTCCTCCTTCCTGCGACGCAGCTGTCATACCGAGTCATGGCAAGGGCTTCCCATGCCAGGATAAAATGGGTAACGCTAATCTTGCGGGGCTTTGACATTCATAAATCTCCCCACTTAAGATACCTGTCTCCTTAGTGCATTTCAAATAGTCAAAGGGCTTTTTATAAAAAGTAGGAAACGAACTCAGAGTGGCGGAGCACAGCGACTTTCCTGCGGCCGCTGTAATTATGTAACGGTTTAATTAAAAATAGTTAGGAAGCCTTGGACGTGAGAGGCTGGAATAAAACCGCTGGCAGACCTCAGCTTTGTGATGAGGCTGTGGGAATATATTGCTATTAGCTACATAGCTTATTAATCCGTAACTTGCAAAATTTTATAAATGCAGCTACTTTTTCATCCATGCATGCGTTTGTAGCCGGCTGGAGCAGCTGATCTTATTCTAGCGTGCGTTTTGTCACGGTATCTGCTAACGTGCCTTATGCGTCCTGTCACCTTTTTCCTTTTTGACATCATATTCGTAAGTGTTCTTTAAAAAACCCCATCTGCCACAGCCAAATTCTTTAGCTGAGGAAGAACATAAGAGACTATAGTATTAGCTGTGCAAAAGTTACTTGATAGGAGCCGTGGCAGATGTTTAGCACTCAGAAGATAACTCCGAATCTGCTCATTCAGTAAATGCCTTCCTTCTCCCTCAGCACGGCCACCGGCGCCGATTGCTGTGGCGCAGACATTTTAACATTTAAATCTGTTTGCACACATATTTGCTTTAAATATATAGTTTTAACTGGGAGGTGGGTGGTGTTAGTTTATGGGATCAGCAAGGAGGCAAGAATTTAACTCTGTGCTTGCGCTTGCTGTAAGTGAGGTACGCCTGGGGCTCTGAGCTCCGTTCCTGCCCATTTCTATTTCCTCCTAAAAATACTGGCCGGTGAAACCTCCCTTGGGAAAAACACAGCCACCTCGTTATCCACCCTTGGACTTGATATTTGGGGTGGGAAATGTCCCAAGTGCTGCAGCTCATGAAGCCAACTAAACCGCAGCCCTCCCTTCGCTCCCTAAGGCGCTGGGCAAAGCCGAAGCGTGAGAGGGGGCACAAGCAGAAAGCCTGGTGCTAAAACGGAGGCTCCCGGCCGCCGGCCGTGTGAATCTGGCTCGAATTCTTTCGGAATCACGCTCTTCTCCCTCCCTCCCTCCGGCAGCCCTCAGCGTGGAGCCCCAGGAGGGTCCAGGTGGTCTCTAGAGGAGGGCAGGCAACTCTCGCTCTCTGCGGGAGGCGAAAGGGTTACTTACACTCCGTCGGCATCGTGATAATCGTTTCGGTGGTGGCATGGTAGTCGTCGTCTTCCAGAGAGCCATCGCTACTGTCATCTCTCTGGACGTCGTACTGATCAATCAGCTCCTGCAGCGGAGGAGCTTTGGGCAAAAGTTGCCGGATAACGTCCCTGCTAATGTTGGGAGCTTGTTCCAGGCGCAGTTTGCTGAGGATCTGAATTTTTATGGCTTCTATTCTGGAAGATTTTGTATTCTGTCTCC
>NW_009728813.1:82061-102195 GCF_000703405.1 Apaloderma vittatum
TGGGCTGACTACCGTCATCCAGAGCCGCCGGATCAACTGAAATCAGCACGAACAGGTAAATATAAACAGAGATCGCTAGCTTTTGCATGATCTCACATTCAGTGCCTGTTCCCTTTTTTTTTTTTCCTCCTAATTTTCTTTTTCTTCTCTTTTTTCCTTTTTTCTCTCTTTTTTTTTCCTTCCCTCCCCCTTTCCCTTTTCAGCACTAAACAGATCCGCGAGAGCAAAAGCAATCTGCGAGACAGCTTGCCACACTGGTGTACCTTATATATTCCGAGGGGGCTTTTTATACTCCCAACTTTGATTAGGCTCATGTCGTCAAACCCAACGATTGGTTGCTGTCCCAACAATGAATCTGGCTGTCAGAGGGTAAAGCCCTGTCGATCACAAGTCACTAGCCAGCGTTCAGTTACAGCCGAGGGGTGAGCTGATTTATCTGGGTGCTCGGCAGAGGATATACCTTCGCATACTGCAGGGATATATTTCCAAGTATTGTGGGCAGCAGGACTGAAAGACAGCACTGTCATTCTGAAATATATACTGACTGTGTACTTGCACTATGAATCGAGGCACACCTGCCCCTAAATTTACTTCAGACTTCTGCCAGGTTTTGTTGTGGGGTCTATTGTTTTAGTTCTGGTTTTTTTGGTTTTTTTTTGTTTTTTTTTTTACCGGAAAATTTGCACTATTTAAAAGGAAATCCCAGGGGATAGCTGTCAGCAGGCAGGGAAAAAATTACTTTAGAAGTGCAATGCAAACAGCACTGACTGAGGTTGTTGGATGGTTAAAAGTATGTTGAGTAGTTCATATTTCAGGAAACCTTCACAAGTTTCCTTGCTAGGTGCTAGCTAAAGGAGTAATAAAGATTTTGTGCGTACGTGACTTGATGTAAATGTGCATCTTATCTGCTCGTCCCTTCAGCACGTACCAAAAATCAACAGAGTGAAACCTTTACAGAATTAACGGGCAGCCGTGAAAAATGAGGCTGTCCCCTCCTCATACTGTCACTAGGTAAGGAGAATCCCAGGCGCTGAGTTAAATATTGAGAGCTCTTTAGTAGGAGAGGTATTTTTAAGGAATATCTTTAGCTGCTCGCTTGGGTGTTATGAAGAAATAAGAAAGTGCGCTTTTGCATTAGTAGTGAAAGTATTAAAAGACTCAATGCATTTACATCTTTTCTTTTTCCATGTCATCTTTTATTTCTGTTCAAAAAGGCTCTGATTTACGCCACTTTAAGTCACACCTGTCTGGGCTTTCTTTTGCTTTCAAATAGCTGAAAGTTCTTTATGGACATTAGAGTTTGAATACAGTTTCTGCATAAGAGAGAGACATCTAGGCATGGTTTTACTCTTCTAGGTTACAGCTTATAAAATTCTTGCAGCAAGGTAGCTCACCTTCAAAGTGCTGTTAGCGAGACTTGTGGAATTCAGGCTGAGGCAGGGGGGGCACTGTTTAGCAGGCAGAAATCCTGTCATTTGTATACCTTGTGTATATCTCTACATTTGGAACCTGTAGCTCCCAGCAAACAGAAATCCTGGAATTTCACACCACACCCCTAAGTTAGGACCAAATTATCAGTTTGTCACAGAGTTTCTCTTCTTCTTCTGTTCTGAATGCACCTAAAAATTTGGCAGACGGGGTGGTTTTTTGCATGCTTTCGTGTACAAAACCTGTTGCTATATAGAAAGATGTGGGATAGAACTTCCAAAGAGCTTTTTTTGCTGCCTGATCATACCTGTTATTTTGTAACACCTCTCCAGGGCACACAAATTCACTGTGTAGCACAGAACTGAGCCTCATATTCAGCTCGTCACCAGTGACGTAAACCACGAGTACTCAATTCAAACATTCTCCTACCGGGGTGTAAAGTTGACGCAAGCAATAGATGCATCAGGCTCATGCATTCCGGGCTTTTGCCTTTAGGGTCAGACCCAGCTATTTTGATTTTGGCCAAAATCCACTTTTAAAGCAAGAAATTTGATTTCTCTGCTCCTGAGCATCTACTTTTTACACAAGACATGGATGCAGCTACTCTCAACAGCAGAAGCGGGCTTGGCGGTTCGCTGGAGCCAGAAGCCAGGAGAGATCTGAGTGCCTGCCATGGCTATAACCAATTTTTAAACACGCCTCTAAGTGCATTTGAAGTGCTGGAAATGTATTTTTCATCTGAAAAAACGCATTGACCCTTTTGTGAATTTTTTTGGGGAGAGGATGTTAAGTTGGGATGGGGTATTTTTTTTGTTTGTTTACTGTTATGAGGGCAAATGTCATACTAAAACACATGGGTTTTTTTAATTTTTACTTTATTTTAAGGCAGAATTATGTATCCAGTTGGGTATAAAAAGGGATCTACCCCCAAGGGGGAGAAGTTTCACACTAGAAAGTTTTAAAGGAAAGGACAAAACATCGATAAACAGGTGGAAATTATGATGCAGTAGTTAATGTGAGAGCAATTCCAGTCTAGTTGCAATCTGTTTCTTTTCTGTGAGATGGTACGAATTTGGAAGGGACTTTAAAGAGTTGCACTTGATCAGGAGCTGTCAAAGTCTCTAATTTCTAATTTACTACAAGGTGCAAGTTGATTTTCTTTCTGGCTTTCCTTGTTGTTGCATTATTGGAAAGTGGTGATTACAGGACTAGCCAGCGGAGGTGAGAAAAGTGAGTGCTAAAGTGACAGGTAAAAGTTGTCCTAAAAATTAATTTGGCAAAAAGTAATTAAAAAAAAAAACACAAAAAACCCCCAATGCATTAGCACCAGCAAAACTAAAGAAGAGTTAAAAATGAAATGTGCATTTTACTGAACTTCTTGGCTTTTTCATATTATCTTTGGGATTTGTGTCATTCTACCCGCCATGCTTGCCAACAGCAAACAGTATTCCCAACCCTAACTCTTCAGAGATCATGGCTCAGGCCCCCAGAATCAAGCAAAATAAGAATGTGTTCCTTTCTAAAGGAAAAAGACAACACATCTGTCTACCTGTCCACTTCTCCTCTCCTTGTCCCTCTCCCACTGGGAGTTTTTGTGGTGGAAAACTTAAAAAAAAAAAAAAAAAAAAAAAAAGGAGAAGAGTAAAACCCACAAACCCACCAACAAATTTGGCAGATATACTGTGAGTTTTACAGAAAAACAGAGACTGTAGAGGCAAAGGAGATTACTAATGCCCTCCCTGAGGAGAAGGCAAACAGAGCCCAACCATTACCCATCCTTTTTGGCAGCCTCTAATTAGCCAATGCGCTCATTAGCCGGCACACTGATAGCTCTGGACCATCCCAGCATGTCATCCCTTGCCGGGGCAGCAACCCAGAAAAGCCAGATAGGGAGCAGGATGGGATCTGAGCTTATTTTGGAGGTGGACCAAGCGGCCATGGAAGAGAACCAGGACATTTCTGAGAAAAGGGAGAGTTGCAGGGGTGTGAAGGAGCTGCTCTCATGGCAAGGAAGGAGGAGGACACGGGTTAGAACCCTGCCAGAAACTGGACAGCTTCATCCTGCTGCAGGCAAGATTTCCAAATGCTTCCTTGAGCAGAAATTCCCTCTTCTTTTCTCTTGTGTTGAAGTCAAATGAAATCGTTCCTGTCATTGATTTGCCTCAGGAGGTAGAACCCGAAGAAGATATCGGGTGGTGTGGAATGCAATGAAAATCTGTGACAGCTCTTAACCCCGATGTCTTAACTCCGAACCAGCTGGGTTCTCTCCCTGCTTTGCTTTGGGAGGAAGATGTGTTGTTCCCACTGAGGAAGGTACACCTCGAGTCACCTTTTCTCCCACTTTGGTCAGCACGAGGCCCAATTTCTAGAACAGACAGGTCCATTTTAACTATTTTAGGACCGGATTCATCTCTCACTTAGCTGCAATAAGCTGGGAATAGTGTTTGTGAGGTAATTTTGGTCGGGATGATTAAATATGAATAGGAAAAAAATGGATGGATAATTAAATGCAAGGGAGTTAGGGTGTCTCAAGTGCTTAACTCTGAGCCCAGCTGTCCTAAGGCACCGGCTGCTTGCTCTCAGCCACCTGAACCACGAGATTTATGTGTTACTTTGACCCCCAAAGCAGATACAAGGTCATGCCTGTAAAACACCTAGAAAGAAATCTGGCAGTAACAAAACCACTAGGAAAACATCATCCCAACCACATACATCACCTAAAGCTGCAACTACTCTAAGGTAAAAGTAGCCTATTTCAAAATTATATTTATTTGCCAGGACTTCAAATAAAAAAGCTGTAACTAGGATGAATTCTTGCTCTATAACATGTGCCCTGAAACAGTTGGTCCTCTCCTACACTTTTTCTTTCTGTCCAGATGTAGTTGTATAAAAGCTTCTAAACATTGTGCCGCATCAAGAAGTCAAATTTATTTCTTTATTCTGGGCATTTAATTCCTTCAAACATACCCCCAAAAAAAGAACTAAGTTCATCTTGTTTTCACCAATTTTGAGTTCCAGGTATCGGAACTCAACAGAGGAGCCCCGTTACACACCTGTGCAATTCTAAGGGCTCCACCCTTGGGACAGGATGCTGCCTTCTCTTCAGAGCAGTGGCTTTTGTGCTTTTACCCAGAATTTTTGACCTTCATCCTGACATTCTTCTTACAGAAAGCTGTATCAGCCACTGCGTCACTGGTGGGAAACCTTGAATTCGTCTGAGGAGCTGTTACAGGGCTCGGAGAGGATTCACTTCTGCGTTCACACCCATCAAAGTGCTCGAAACACCAAAATGCTTCATTTCGGCATTGCAAGCTGCCAGCCTGCCTGGGTTTTCTCGGAGGCACAACTCTCTGAAGGGGAGTTTTGGGCCCGGAGGTCAGGGATTCGGTGTGAGTGGCCTGGCCTCTGCTGGGTTCTTCGGGAACGGCATCCGCTGGGAAACGCACAGCTCCAAAGTGTTGTTCCTTTTTTCCTCATTTTTTCTCTTTTAAATTTTTTGTCTTTTTTATTTTTTTCCTTCCCCCCTTCCTCCTTTTTTTTCAATGGGTTAATAGCTAACAGATATTGTCAACAAACCCAGAAAAGTGCAACACGGTGAATTTGACTCCATTTACCCATGCCCGGTGCCGCAACGGACTGTATTGATTAATTCTTTTGATCAGAAGATAGCTACACAGGGGATAGATTTGACTCTTCACCTCAAACCATCCCTTGCCTCCACTGAATATCGATACAGATTGAAGGGGAACAACCCGTGACACCGGGTACCTGCTGGCAATGAATGAAATCACAGCGATGGAACGAGCTTTGTTTCCTCTTCTGATTTTTGAGAGCTGGCTTTGAGGTCAAGTCTTCGGAAACTCTTAGCGCTGGGCAGGATGAATCCATAAATGCACTGAGTTCTAATGGTTTAAATTAAAACTGCTTCTCTGGGGCTTTGCCAATGAAGGTTCTTTCAAAAATCATAGACTCATAGAATGTTCGGTAATGAAAACAGTAAAGAGCAGCAACACTAACTGTTTCCTTTACAGAGCGCTTAGAACGACACAAGTTGAACAATGTATTTTTTCGCACTTACGAAGCTAATTAGGGGCACGTGGATGACGATTCTTGCCCAAAGGTGTGTGCGTTATGTTGTTACTCCAAGCAAGCAGAAGGAGTAAGACAAATTGATGGTCCAGCCTCTTCTCACCTTTCTGCCGACTTCCAATAGAACGTGCTGCAAAATTTTTGTATTTTTGCATTTATTTTGTATTTGGGAGAAGGACAGGTACAGAAATATCCCACTGGTACTTGAAACTCCCCCTGAGGAAAAAAACCCCAAATGGATAATTTCTTTTTTTATGACAAAATAAAATGTATTAAAGGTTTTGAAGACCTTTAGTAACAAAAATGCGCAAATGTAATTTTCCTCCCTCTCCTCTTTTATATCTTTCCTAGTTGCTGTTCGCGCCCTGTGGATGTACAAAATGTTTTTTGTACTCCTGAGCTCCATTAGGAAGCATCCCCTAAGAGCATCAGCTGAAGGAAAGCTGCCTGCACTGGCTCAGGCATTAGCTTTGCTGCCTTTTCCTCCTGGGGAATTGTCTCTGGCTCCTTTAACTTCCAACTCCCCACAATTTAAAGGCTTATGCTTAAAAAATTCATGAGTTTCATTGTGTTTTGTTTGGGTTGTTTGTTTGTTGGCTTTTTTCTTCTTGGGACTCCACAGCTTTCCTCCCCCCATCAGCCTGCTAATTGGCAGCATCAGCCAACTAGCTGATGAGAAAGGATAAATCACAAAGAAATTGACTGGCTGGGGATTTATTATATTCTTTTTTTTACCTTCAGCAGCAGACTTCCAACCCCCCCCTCTCTTTCTGCAGATGCAGGAAAGCACTTGGGAATTAACTCTTTGTAGTCCTGCAGCTGGCCGTTGCTGTATCACTGAAAAGTGTGCCCTGTACTCATGGAAGATTTTGTATTCTTTAGTGGCTATGCAAGTTGTTGAAAGGATGCTTGCAAAGCCTAAGTTGTGTGCTAGAGCTGAAATATTACAGTGGAGCTTGCTTCGGAGTTTACTTTTAAGGCGTGCTAGCGTAACGCTGGCTGGAATAGGCACGCTCTGATTGATGAAGACTGGAGAATGGCTTTTAGTGAGTAGATCTGGAAGAGTTAATAGAAAAAAATATTCCTAGGATACCCAGATTAATAGAGAGTTATTTCTATGCTACCGGCTTTGTGATAACTGCACAAAGCCTTTTTTTCTTTTAAGTCAAGGGAACTTTGTACCAGGATATTTTGAGTACGCAAATCTGGGAAGCCTGAAGCAGGAGTTCACGGCTGTTTCTGAAATTTTAACAAATAAGGGCTGTATACAAAAGCCAAGCTCACGACCAATTTAAAATATGATATTTTGACTGAGTCTTTAAGGCTTTCTAGTGCACGTCGGTTAAGAGAGATGGATGGTACAATTAGGAATGCAATGCGAACTGGAAGTAAAATTGACTGCACCAAATGACTTTGTTACACTTTCAACAAATTACCAAAGTAGCTCAGCATTAAGAAATGGAAACCTTTTGTCATTTTGTCCAAACCCTCTAGAACCCAGGAAAACGAATTGAGAACCACTGAACTGTGCAGTTTGATGCTTTGCTAATTCGAAAGTTTGATTGATGTATCCAACCATTTATATCAATAACTTGGAGAAAGTAGCATAAATTTTAATATCCCAGTAATAACTTGGTAGAGAGATATTACTTCACTATATCCTAAACACTGATAAAAATACTGTGTTTGTATACATGAAGTTATGGGGCTGTGTATATTTCTATATGTGTGTGTGTTTTAATTAGACCAAAAAGAACAGATATATATCTACATACATATGTTTTAATTAGACCAAAAAGATCAGAGATATATATTTTTTAATTAGGCCAAAAATAGTAGAGATATATGTTTTAATTAGACCCAAAAGAGCAGATATAGATAGATATAAATATATATATATGTTTTGATTAGACCAAAAAGAGCAGATCCTCTGCTCAAACACTGCCTTGTTGTTACTTGCTTAATAAAAGAGGTTGCTTTTCTGTATAGCCCTTCTCTCCCATCAATTGGGCATTAGCTAGGAGAACCATGACATCACTAAGTACTTTCCAAATCATGGTGCACGACGAATGGTATACATTGCTTATAAGAAATAAGGCCTGTGGAAATAATAAGGAATTACTTATTTCAGCATGTATTTGGAATTGTATGAAATGTATATTCGCCGTGCTTGGAAATGCTAATTATTTAGCGGTAGGCACTTTGGGCCAAGATTTGGTGTCAGCTGAGATTGATAGAAATTGCTAATCTAACGTGTTAATCATAAATCAAATTCACAGCTCGTTATCTGAGCGTCACAGTATAGAGTTAAATTTACTTTTCTCTTTCGCCCATTCAGCACTACTAAAGCGCAAGAAAAAACAGAGAGCTGGTGGCTAGTTTTGCCACCTCTACTGTGAGCTACACGGAACACACAACCAAGCATGTTCCAAGGGAAAAGGATGGTATTTTTGCATTGTAACTATGATTTTTGCTCTTTTTCAACAAAGCTCTTTGAACGGCCCTCGAGCTGCGTTAACCCGGTGCAACAGGACGATGCAGCAAGTATGATCCCACGGGAAATTTTATAATGCCAGCAACTACCGCTGCATGGCACAGAATTTAGTTTCTATTCTCTATAGAGAATCTAATCAAAAAACATTTCTCAGTATAACAGCATCATCCGTGGTTTGTAGATAGTGAGGAGGTCAGTAATTTCTCCGTACGGCCAGGTATGATGTGTGTTCAGTTAGAATATGTCGGGTAAGCGTCCTAAAATGCAGCATTTACAGAAATGTAAATTATTTTTAACCTTCTCTGTTAGGAAAGGTGACTTCACGGCAGCAATCGCTGGGTCCAAAGCGTGACTGGATGGGTGCTGGTGCTGAACTGGGTTTATTTTATCTAATCTGATTTATTCATTGGCCCCTTGCAGCGAAGTTGAAATCTGTCGCAGTTGGCATCCAGATGCACAAATTTCCGTAGCAAAAGCAGCCATGGTAAAATAGCGTGGGCTTGGGGCTTTGATTTGGGGGGTTTTCTGGAAAACTTCCACAAGTGATCAGAGGAAGAGAAGGTTATTTAAAAAGAGAACTCCAATAAAACTAAAATTTGATTAACGAATAGTAATCAATAAGAAAGCTAACAGGCTCAAGACAATTCTTGAGGGTGTTGGAGGAGCCCCATGCCTCCAGAGCAGGTTTTGCATCCATCTGACAAAATCAGTCCAGACTCCAGAATTCAGGTTGTTTTCGTTGCAGTTCAAACAAGCCTGGCAAACTTTCTCTGATCCTTTGAAAAGTTACGATGGAAATAACTTTGAAATATCTCATTGTTCACTCCCAGGATCATGTTCTTGGATCTAATTCAGCCATTCAGCATGCTAAGTATTATCATTCAGTTGATTTATATTTCTGTGCTTTTTAATAGCTAGTTCCTTAATATTTATGGGCATCTTTCTAATCCTATTTGTGTGGGGAATAATTCATGTAAAGGGAAACGTGGCTACAAGGACTGCAAACCGTGCTTCTTGAACCCCTGTTCCCCCCGGGTCTTCCCATTCTCCCCTCTGCTTTTCCAGTGAAACCATCGTTAAGCTGCGTGTTCTCTGAAATATGTGCTCTTCTGCTGTTTAATTAATAATCTCCCAATTTTGGGAGAGGCTGTGAAAATCGGAGGTAACAGGCATGTGTTTGATATACAACCAGACCCTTCAAGTCTGCTCTGAAAATCCTTTTCTTTACCAAAATCTTGGGCACTGGGAAATTGTATAATCCTCAGGAAATCTCAGTAAGCTCTGCCTAGGGCTGGCTTCAGTGTCAAAGTATGAGATCAAAAATCCTTTCCAAACTTTAAGGTGCCCATTACAGTACCTCGAGGTGTTCTGAATCCATGCTGAAATGGCAGCGTTGCCTGTGGGCTCGCGACGTATTAGGTAAAGAGATTTCTCTTTTTGTTACTATGGAATGTTTTCCTTTTTCCTTTTTCCTTTTTTTTTCCCTTTCCCTTCCCCTTTCTGTTATATGGTCTCTTGTACTTGCCCTGAGAAACACAGAACAGCAATTTCTCATCCACCTCCTCTGTTCCGTGTAGTTAATTTATCATGTTCTTTTTTTCTATAGTAAACAGGTTGATTTTTTCAATATTAGCGTTTCAGCCCTGTATCATTTCTGTTTCCCTTCTCAAGAGCTACTCCATGAGGAGTTCGTTTCTCTTAAGATGGAGTAACCAACAGTATTCTGCAAATGTCTACAATACTCCAGGTAAAGTAACATATTGATTATGTAGCCATAGATAAACTATAGTTGTCTTACATTTACCTATGCCGCACACCAGTATGTGTGAGTTACAAAAAACACATGCATGTTGAACAGAAGTTTTTAATCGAGCTATTCACAGGGGCATTCTCTTCAAATAATAATAACTTCTTTTTTTTTTTAAATATAATAAACATAAAACCCTCTAAGCTTGGCAAGTTATTCCATTCTTCCTCCTGACTGACTGCAGATCCCACTGACCAGTTTGCTCCCTACATTTGTTTTACTGGAAAGCAGAATGAAAGTTTTTTTTTTCCATTTAGCTACTGCCCAATCTCATGAGATCTGCAACTCTTAAAGGCAACATTAAATTTTTCTACTTTGAGTGGGTCTGGCTTCTTCCATGACATGGAAATTTCTTGCTTCTCCCATGGCATGGAAGTTTCTTGCATCTAAAAAGAAATTTGCACACGTTCAATTTGCCTAAACGACGTACTTTTAGAAAATTGTGTCATAGTTTTTAAAAATTGTGTCATATTTTTAAGTACTGCAGTTGAGCTTACCAGAGCCATAATTACAATCCAACACAGTCTTATCAGTGACAGCCCTCGAACAGAATTTAACAGCAAAGAAGAACCCAAAACTTCTCAAAGGTGAGATTGTATCACATCAATGTTCCATATAACATCTTAAGTCTGCCTCTCCTTACAAGGTAAAAGAAGAAGCTAGCAATATTTTTACTACGACTCAGTGGTGCAGGATACACCCAGTGTACACACCACCCCCTGAGCTATTGCCTGCTGCTTGGCATTCAGGAGCCATACAAGAATAAATTGACTTTCCATCTGCTATAGGCATGAGCATAGGAGCAGCAGAAGTGAAAGAAAAAAAACCAAAAAAACGCAAATAAATAAACTGACTTTGTTTGCTTGACTAACATGCAGCCACGGCTTTGCGAAGTGGCTGAGAATCTTCCAAAATGTCTTTTCATGGCTGTTGTAGCACTTTGGGGTCCTGATTTTGGGCATGAGGGTGTGGAATGGGTGTGACTGCATCGACATGTGTATGTAAACATTGCCAACACCAGGAAATCCACTGCGGGGGAGAAAAGTACAAAATCTTCCTGTTTTCTACTAGGGAGAGTGAAGGAGCTGTATCAACATCCAAAGAGATGAAAACGTTTTTTTACCAAAATATTTATTCATGCCTATAATACTGATAGAGTCAAATGCAGAGATCTGATAGCATGGAGTGGCTTTCTTCTTTTGAAGAAATAACAATACTTCTTTTTGAAGAAATAACAATACTAAATCTGAAGGGTAGCAAGGATTAGAAAAAATCACAGTGCTTGTCAAAGAGACCAAATCTCATCTGCCATCCCATTCTCTACCAAGAACGTACACAAAGCCATGAGTAAATAGTAATAGAACCTGGCAAAATATCACTTGAGACAAAATATTCTGAAGGCAGTGTTTCTGGAATCCTTTGAAACTGAATTAAAAGATCACAGGGACTTCCAAGGGCCAGATGGATCAATCCCTAAGAGAAGCCAGTTCTTGACTTTAAATTCTGGTGCCCTTTGCCCTTTTGCATCAAGCAGGATCCTCTTCCAAAAATAATTTCCTGAATGCAAATGACCTGTTATAGCACTTATTACGTGAGGTGTAATGTTCGAAGCAGAAGTGAACCTTAAATCAGTTGAAGAACACGTATGAAACTTGCAACTTCTAATAATAGTGAAGCAAGTCCTCCATATGTTGTTATAAATTTCAGTCCGAGATGATTAACGTGGCTCACAGGTGACTCTTGTAAGATGATAGAAGAGATATTTTTGCTGCCTCTCCTCAGAGGGCTAGTGTTTCAAAAGGTTTTCCAAACAAGCATCTTCGAAGCGCGAGATGTTTCTCATTTTTAACTCACCTTAATAAAAAGGTGATGAACACCCTCTTCTTCACTGTGTCAGGATATGGACGTCAAATATCATGACAGGTTGATGTGACAACAGTGTGTATATGATATCTGTGAAATAATATGTTGTGGTCACTAGGACAAATCACTGATTTCTTGTTGCTATCATTATGTTGGAAATAGAGTGCCTGAACTGTAAGCGTGCAGGGACTCTCAGAGTAAATTCGACAGGTCCATCTTTATTCCAACTTATTTGTGCTTCCAGCAGGTTTCTATCCAGCATATTTTAAATCCATTCCATCAAAAGACTTTAGGAAAAAAATAATCTTGCAAACTCTTTTATTAATTAAAGCCATGCCAATAGTAAACTGGGCTGCAAGTTGCTTACGGCCATAGACAAGCTGTAGTGACCTGAGATCTTTCCTTCGGCATAGAAAAACCGGCAAAACTCAAAGGATGGGTTTGGGCAATGAAGAAAGCTTATATCGCTTCAAAATCTTAAAACTTGGGTCTTGGCTCTACTGAAATCTTTGACACTTTGTCACTTAGGCAAATATTTAATTACTGACGGTATGTGATGCTGTTCCTAGATGGGAGAGATAAAACCACTAAATATTCTTGTTTGGCTGCAACAATTCATCGTGATTCATCCTCCCCGATTCAGAAGAACCGAGGCTTGAAATGCCTGTCTGTCTGTGTGTGCGACTGACGCTCACTGAAAAGAATTTGTCAGACTGTGTTTGTGAGCTCTTGGCTGAGCTCTTGAATGATTCCTTTTTTTTCCTTTTCACTCTTTTAAATGCAGGCTTGTTTGGGAGCGAAGTGACACAAGTTTTGCCATGGTAATTGCGTCCATCACAGAGTCTGTGTCTGATTAAATTTTTCCAGCCAGTAAGATGCCGTGCGGAGCACAAGCAGGACCTTGAACTCAGGTCAACGTGAGATTAACAATGTTTAATTCAGGCATCAAAAAGCAGACTTCTGGCTCGGGGGTGAGGGGAAGAGAGGAGAGGCAGAAAGAGTATGAAAAGGTATTTAAGTTAGCAGGAGTGAAGTTCCAAAATTAAGCTGCTGGGTTATTGGCAGATGATCCATTCATCTCTCAGACATTGTATTACCTTTCCAATATTATCTAATTTATCAAAACCTAACCATAGGACATTATGCCGAGACTCAGTTCAAGATATTTTTAGGAGCTGCTGGATTATTGTGGATTGTTAGTGTGCACACAAAAAAAATATAAATATATATAGGTTTATGTGTGTGTATGTTTCCTTGTTGGAACTTGGGACTATGTCCCAAACTGATACGAGGCAGAAAGTCTGATGCTTCTTGACTGATGTGCTCTGCAACAGCCAAGGCTGATCCAGACAGGTTTCATTCTCGTAGACTACTTTATGATGTTTCTCTCACATCTGTTTAATACCAACCGAGCAAGGTGTGCTCGTCTCTAAGGCAGTGCTTACTAGAAAGTGGACGGAGGTTGGAAGTCCCACTGTGAAACTTCCAGTGGTGAATTTTGTGGCTTTGGGGGTTTTTTTGGTGGGCTCTGTAAGCTTGATTTTGCATTAGATCCTGGTTTTCTTCCAGTCTAAACCCTATTTGTAGGCCAATGTCTGGGCATCACCTATCAACGTGTTTTGGCAGTGTGTTTCTGGACATTCATTTTGGCTCTAGCATCTAAGTTTCCCTTAGCTCAAGGCTCAGCTTAGCACAGCAGCCCCAGCGAGTCCTAAGCCTACCACCGGCCAAAGGCAAACACTAGATCTCAATTAACACTGACCACTAAAACCTAGGTCTTAATCCTGTCTTTATCCCATCCCAAAGCTTATTCCCTGAACCCTTCACTAGTTCAAATCACATGCTGGTAGCGTACCAGCTCATTTAAAAATTTTTTTTAGCAGATCATAAGCTTCAATGGGTTGTTTAGAGTCATGAATATTATCAGATCAAATAGTCTGAGTCTTCTGAGTTGTAAAAACTGTTCTACATGGAACCAAAATAAGCTGTTCTTCAAGGCCCTGCTTTAACGAAAAAAATGTGTGGCAAGCTTGTGCTGTCTAACTCGGTCTTCGAACTAAAATATTCTTTCCATTGCTATATGTAAGGTAGGAATGGATATCATAAAATTAATCAGAAATTGGGAAAACTGAGGCTTGAAAGCAGAAGGTTAGTCTGTATTGCAAAAGGGCCCCCAAGATGTGCGCTCATGCTCTGTTGAATCAGTGCAACCTGCAGCACAGACCATCCATAACTACGACTTGTTTCAATGCAATTGTTCTATGACGCTCATGATGTCCTCAAGGCAGCTTTCTTCCGTGCAAGACAAATTATTTGTACCACATCAAAAGTTAATTTTTCTTCCTTAGAACAAATTACAATGTTAGGGGTATGCGTACCACGAATAAATAAATTTTTCTTATTTTTTTCTTTGCCATTATGTAGCTATAGATAATATTTCCATTTGTGACCTCCAAAAAAAAATTATTGCATCTTGCTGTTTGATCTATGTACTGTCATAAATTTTCCTGTGTACAAGAGTTCTGATTTTAAGATTACGCTGCTGGAATCTTCTTGATACAATGGAAGGGATATGCAATATTGACTAGTAGGTCAGGTAGTTAGACCATTTGGGTATTGAATAATGTCTGCAGGTATCAAAATATTTATTATGTGATGTAATCATTGTGACAGTTCTTTGTCAGTAAGTTGGACCCTTCTAAAAATTAATTTCAAATTTATCTTGTCCTTTCAGTGACAGCTGAAGTAATTTTGTGACTTTATAAAAGAATTTATTTGACATTTGTGCTGAGAAAGGTGATGTTGGTGTATGAGAGAAAGTAGATAGGGTTTGATCTCAGCCAGCAAGGCAATTTAGGGAACCGAAAGAGTCGTCAGCAGCAGTAGCTCTCGTTCAGTCACCCATAAATCTCCCCGAGGGATGCGTATCCTCAGCATCCGCATCCTTCGGTCCCGTCTTTGCTCTAATGTAGCCTCCGAGGGAGCCTCCACTCCAACTTCTTTTTCAGACCATCTTCTGGCTCATTTCCTATTTGCAAAATCCATTTGCTCCCTGCTCAAAAGGAGCCAGTCTTTCTGCCTGTCTTATTAGCGCGCAGAGGGGTTCAGACCGCGCCGCAGGGCGAGTCTTGTGCATAAAAACACACGATGAGCCCACTTGTCCGAATGACGCTGGGCTGAAGTGACGTGGCGGGTTGACCCCAGTCAACAGCCAAACACCCACGCGTCTGCTCATGCCCTCCGCTCTCCTCCTGGGTCTGGGAAGGTCAAAGGGAAGGGGAGAAGACTTGTGCATTGAGACGAAGACAGTTCACCCAGCGAAGCCAAAGCCAAGGAGGAGTTTATTCCCTACTCCCTCTGGGCAGGCAGATGTTTAGCTGCTTGCTGGGAACGAGGCCTTCAGCACACACCACCACCGAGTCCTTGAGCAGACAAACAACACAGACACAGATGTCCCACCTCCCTCTTCCATTCCCCAAGCTTGTCTTGCCCGGTGTGGTATCATAGGGCACGGAATATCTCTTTGGTCAGCTCAGGTCAGCTCTCCTGGTTGTGTCCTTCCAAATGGAGGGCATGAAATACTGGTGAAACCCTTTGGTGGCTCCCTGAGCTCCATCCTCACCAGACCTGGGGCACGTACAAAGCCTCCTGCTCTTCTTTCCTATTTGTAACCTTCTTCGGTTGTTGCCGTCAGTGGGAAAAGTGGAAGGTACAGATGTTGGCACTACATTCCTCCGAAACATGTTATTTCACCGTGATTAATTGCATTAATGTCCACAGATGTTACGAGATTGGGAGGAGCAGGGTTGTAGCCAGTTGCTGCTCTGCTGATCCATGGCTTTGTCTGCGGGAACGCGAGTGTTTATGCCTGCTGAGAAGCAATTTCCTACGCAATATTTTATTTTAGTATCCCTTTGGCTTGGGAAGCCTGAGAGTGATTTTTACGTTGGAGAAGGGAACATCAGGGGATGATTGGGTCCTTAAACTCCTCTTGTTTATCTGTGCTATTTCCCTTTGCGTGACAACGTTTGCACAGCTACTGCTGTGTTGCTGTCCTCAGGGCTCTCAGTTTTGGCGTGCCATTGACCACGTTCAATGTGATTTTTGCTTTTTTTGCCAGATAATAGTTGACTATCACGAAGCTATAATTTTCAGCTCGGGAAGAAGATGGCGTCGTACATAGCCTCACACTGCAGGGAAGCCTGATGTGACGTAGCGCAGTGCACATCCCAAAATTTGAGCTTATTCTAGGAGAGATCTAAATGTAAAAACATTTCCCTGCTTTCTGGCTGCCCGGCTTCTCAGCTGACTGCAATTCTGGTGGGTGGCTTTTCAGCCGCAAATCTCTTTTGATCCTCTTTGCAATATTCTAATGCCTCATGTTTGGTTAATCCCCTCGCTGTGCTGCTGCTGGGTGTTTTCAGGGCTGCTGGTCCTCCCGTGCTTCACGTTTGACTGATGTTAGATGTAAAATTAAAAAAAAAAAAAAAAGAAAAGAGAACTTGCGTATAAATTAAGAATATTTCTCTGACTGGTGTATTACCTTATTGGTAAAAAAATGTAAATAATATTTGGTATTCACTGTTTTCCTGGTTTGTGTTTTCCCGAAAGCTGTCATTGAGTGTGAGAACTACTACTCAGAATCGGTTTTAAAATCGGCTGCTTCTGAATTCCTCAGGTGTATTTGCTCTGCCTTCACTCGAAGCCACTGACCACACTGCCCTTGGGGAGCAGGGTGATCTAGAGAGTGCCTCTCCCACAGAGGGGACACAACCTGAAAAGCCCCAAGAGCATCAGGAAAGCATTAGTCTTTTATAGTATAATAATCTTTGAGCTTTAGAGCAACCCGGGAGAATCCAGGCTGGCGAAGCTACTCTGTGTCGGTCACCAGATACCTAACAGAAGTCTTGCATTTTAGCGCTTTGGTTTCTGAGCTTGGCCTTTCCTTTGCGTGACACTTCTGGAGCATACGGTGTATTGAGTGAGGCTTTATCTTGCAAAAGCATTTTAATGTTTGAAAGGAAGGAAGATACACTCGTATCCAGTGTGACTAATATCCAAGTTTTGCTTAATCTCATTCTTTGTCTTACACAATTATTGTTCTGTATGGTGTCCTCCTTCAGCCCTTCTTCCTATATATCCTTAGGCCAGGCTCCTGCTTTTACCTCGCTATGTATAGACTACGATGAAAGGGTCTTTTTGTGTTGTGACAGTGCTACAAAAGATGGAAGCCGTGTTAGCTAGCTATATTTTCCAGTATTTTATATTAACTCTGCTTATTAATGTTTCTTGCTGCAGAAGGTGTAGGCTGGGAGATGTACAAAACTGTCAGAGAATGGCCTAGAGCGGATTTATTACAAACAGGCGTCAGGTTTCTGACTAAAAACCAGAAATAAGGCAAAGCATTTTGAGTTCTTATGTTGCAGAAAGCAGAGAACAAGAAGCTTCCAGGGGCTGTCTCTGACTTAATGTTCTCCTGTAAACTTGGTCTTCTCTGTTCTACAAAAAAACCTTTTTTCATATTGGGGTCTTCTTAACAGTATTTCAACAGGTGAGGTACAATGTAAGTGCTTGAAAATATCACAGGTTTTATCAAATACCCAAGGGCCAGTTTGTGAATTAACTTTGTTTTTAAGATTTCTCAGATTGCCTTAGGCAGACTTCCACTACAAATTTTCTGTTCATTTCTGGATCCTCAGCTACTGCGGATCGAAACAGAAAACATCTAACAACATTGCACGTTAAATTGGCTAAAAATTTGAGCTGTGAGGAAACATGTAATTTAATCTCTAACGCCTCTTCTGGTTTCTTCTTTTTTATTCCTGGTAAGTATAATTGTTCTATGGGAGAAAAGAATTAACTCCCACAGGTTGCATTTTATTTCGTCTGAGCAGAGAGCCCATAAAGTGTAACATGTATTGTTGTAATTAACTTTTTAGCTCATCTGTAAGTATTTAGATAAGTTCTAAATAAATAACATTGTTTCTTCCTGGTAAACATTGCAAACATGGTGGCTTAAATAGTTCCCAATGTCTTCTCGCAGGTGTTGGTGACCAGATGAACTGAATTACTGCAGCTCAGCCTGCGCCCACTGAAATACTCTAACATATGCTGAAGTGTAAGTACATGGGTAAAACTAAGGATGTGCTTCAAGTTCTGCTGCTATATGGGGTATTTCACTTATTTTTGGGGGAAAAAAAAACCCAGGTCTTTCCCCAAGTATCTCATTGAAGATTTACATTAACAGCTATTCTCACAAAGCGCTGGGAATTCATTAACGCTCATGCAGTTCTGATGGTTTGAGTTGGTTTTCTCCTTCGAGCTACAGCAGTAAATGCACATTCAAGTAAGAAAATCAAAAGAATCAAATTAACAGCAATGGGTTAAACATTATCTTTTGAATATTCAGGATATCTTCACACGAGAAAGTGAAATCAGGTTTGCTGTTTGCATTCTAAACTTAAAGTTACAAACTCTCAAACCCTGGTTTGGGAGCAGGAGGAAGGGATGTTCCAAAAGTCAAGTCAATGTTGTGAGTGACTTCTGTGGCCTGTGTTTGGGCATATTCTAATCGTACACATCCTTCCTTTCAGTCGCCGTGGCTGCAAGCATCAAAGAAATACTTTAAGAAAACAGGAGCTCTGAGAAAAGGCTTTGCTAAATCTCCATTGTGCGCAGAATGCAAGAGCAATGCATAATAAACCAAGAAGTAGGTTTAAAAAAAAAAAAGCGAGGAACAAAACATAGCTGAGGAGAACATCTTTCCCATGAACAAAGTTCTTGAGCACTTATTTAAAAGGCAGTTCTTTAGTCTGTAGTGCTGGTTATTGTAGTGAAGTTGGACTTTTCCTCATGGTTCTGATTTTGAAACTCAAATACCTTACTGCAAGGCGGTTTTGAGCATTTGGGTAAAACTTTAAGACTTCTGGATTATTAAGAAATTTTGGCTGATGAGAGAACCTCAGGGTTTTAGCACCTCAGACTCTGTATTGGTTCTTTTCAGCCTGTGCAATGTTTTCCAACCCCTACGGTGAGTGGGTGACGCAACTGTTGGACATGCTGGGGGGGAGCTACGGGGGCAGAGGATGCTTGTCCCGGCTTTCCTTCTTTAATTCTGTGACTGAATTAGAAATATGCACCACAATAAAGCCCTCTCTAATGTAACTATATGCTTACATGTTAAAAAAAAGTAACTTGAGAAGCACAGCAAGTACAAAGTGGTTCAGGCAGCAACCGATGACTCGGGACAGTTGGCTGGATTTGGACAGATCCAGGACTCCTCCATGGCATTTTGCAGCCCTTTTAGAATGCCACGTCCCATGTGAATGAGATCTTAAATTAACTTAAGCACTGCTTTGGGAAAAGGATTTTTTTATTTTTTTTTAAATCTCCTTTCCGTAAGAAAGGCAGGGAGAATCTGATGCAGGAAGAAGGGTTGGCAGATGTGGAGCAGCCGTGTCGCGTAGCAGGTTGGAAGGGCGAGGACAAGAACTGTGAAATTGTATCAGAGGCAGAGAGAAACCGGGTTTCATTTATTCTGTCACCCTTGGACAAACTCATTTAAAGTTTGCCATCTGGTTCAGATGGATTTTACCTGGCAGGGGGTACAGGCACCCTGGTGACTCTGCAGCTCCGCTCCCTGGGTGGCTGCTGCACCTCTGGGGCTGAGGTACCTCAGGTTTGGCCCCAGCTTTTTGCCCTGAAATGCTTTACAAGCTAAATATTTCATCGGCTGCCTGGTCTGTGCCTGGTGGGTAGTCAATTCAAATGGATGCTCTGAATTTAAAAAGACTGACTGCTTTGCTTGAGCCCAGCGTAATTAGCAGTCTCGCATACTCCGCAGCAAATAAAATATTAAATAGGTTTTGGCACCCAGAAATAAACACCGGCTCGAAATCCTGCCGGTATTCGAAGTGCTGCTGCTCAAAAAAGCGACAAAGCTGGTTGAAGGGTCTCAAGCATGAGTCCCATGAGGAGAGGCTGAAGGACCTGGGGTTGCTCAGCCTGAAGAAGAGGAGGCTGAGGGGGGAGACCTTCTCACTCTCTGCAACTCCCTGAAAGGAGGGTGTAATGAGGTTGGTCTGTGCAACCAAGTAAAAAACTGATAGGACAAGAGGAGATGGCCGGGGAGATTTAGATTGGATATTAGGCCAGGGAGGTTTAGATTGGATATTAGGAAGAATTTCTTTACAGCAAGAGTGGTGAGGCACTGGGACAGGCTTCCTGGAGAAGTGGTGGGGTCACCGTCCCTGGACATATTTAAAAGGTTAAGGTTTATTGGTGGACTGGCATCGCTGGGTTAACAATGATCTTAAAGGTCTCTTCCAACCTAAAAGATTCTATTCCATCAGGAAGCTTTATTTAAAAAAAAAATTAAAAAATCAAAAAGATGGCACGATTAATATTTTTATGTAGCAGCACAGCACTTGACGCTGCCTGGCAGGATAAAAGCC
>NW_009728814.1:0-221 GCF_000703405.1 Apaloderma vittatum
ACTGTGGGGAGGGTGAGCTGGAGGATGCAGGGAGTCCTGCACTCTGTGGGGTACAGCCGTGCTGCTGAGCAGGGGAGTGTGGAAGCACAGCGTGGCTGGGGTGGGAGCCTGGGGGCTGGAGGGGTTTGTGCCGAGCAGCCTCCCTGTGGAGAGAAGCCAGGCTGAGGGGACAAGGCCATCCCGTGAAGCACTGGAAGGGTGAGTCTGAGGCTGTAGGAACA
>NW_009728814.1:295-1183 GCF_000703405.1 Apaloderma vittatum
TAGGAAGTTTTGTGGGCACAGCAGCCTGGGGAAGGGGCTTGGCTGCAGCCTTCCCGCAGGCAGGGAAGTGGGGCAAGGCTGGGGGGGGGTCTGGCAACGCCGTCTCTCCCTTGCATCATGCTTGTAACCGCAAGCAGCACTTTGCAAATAAAGGATTTGACACGTGCAATGGGAAGCGGACGTGAGTTTTGCTGTGCAGCTCACTTTTCCGGAGGATTTCATGTTGCCCGTTCTGCACGCAGCCCCTGCACAGCTGGGGAGAGCTGTCAGGGCCAGCAGCAAGTTACAGCTTGCTTTTTGGCTCCTGGTGTGGCTTTGTCACTCTAAGGGACAAATTGCTGTCACCATCCCCCAACCCACCTTTGCTAGGTGCTTCACTCACCACAATGAAATTTCTCATATACATGAGGGGGGGAAATTGTAAATGGAAGTGGCCAAGGAGTCAGTTTTAAAGTGGAAGCTGAATGTGTCTGTTCCTGTCTTTGCTTTTTGTAATGACAAGAAAATTATGTAGTGGGATTATACTTCAGTTTGAAATATTCATTGTGTGGATGAGACAAGTTTTGCAGCTTCTCTTTGTTGTTTGTGGGGGAGCCAAGTGCTCGCTGCCTGCTGCTGCACAACCTTTAATCTAGACACAAAGAAGGCAAGTCATGATGAGTGCATTTCCCTGGCTCTTCAAAGCAAAAAGCAGCTGGGCCTGCTTGAGGAGAAAAAAATACATCACGGAGAGCAGTCAGGCAGATTGATATAACTGTGCTGTGTTTTATCTGGAGGACGTTGCTGTCTGAGTACTTCATATAGCCTGTTGGGGAGGGGTATCCATGCCTGGCCTAACCCTGGTTCCGCTCTGCCTGCTCTCCCTGCCCACAACCAGCCCTCCCAAGC
>NW_009728814.1:1275-7027 GCF_000703405.1 Apaloderma vittatum
TTCAGGGCAGGATTACGTGGCCCGGCTGTGAGGGAGGAGGCTGGACAGGAGTGATGCATGTGCTGCCCTCGGCCCCCGGGTGCCTGCCTCCCAGCAGGGCTCACCACTGGTGTCTCGTGGGGCAGAGCAGCCTCGCTTGCTGCTGCTGCTGCAGGAAATACAGCAGCGTTGTCACAGTCTGAGTAACTGCTGCCCAGCAGCTGGGATCTGGAGCAAGTCAAGAAAAGTCTGGAGAGGAGTCCTGAGCTGGGCAAAGTCCTGTGCTCCCTGCTTCCCGCCTGGTCGCAAGGCTGGACCCTCCCGGCAATTGCAGCTCTTGGCTCATTTTTGCACACAGCAGCCGGAGAGAGGTGGGGAGAACAGCAGCGTTGTCACAGTCTGAGTAACTGCTGCCCAGCAGCTGGGATCTGGAGCAAGTCAAGAAAAGTCTGGAGAGGAGTCCTGAGCTGGGCAAAGTCCTGTGCTCCCTGCTTCCCGCCTGGTCGCAAGGCTGGACCCTCCCGGCAATTGCAGCTCTTGGCTCATTTTTGCACACAGCAGCCGGAGAGAGGTGGGGAGAATGCCTGGGGGCTCTGGGGATGGAGCAGGACCTGAGCAGCCTGGGCTGAGCTTTCTCTGTGCCGCCAGATGTGCTGTGCTGGAGCATGTCCTGTGGGTGCTCGCGTGACCTGGCGGGTGCCTGAGGAGCCATCTGGCAGGAAATGAGCCCGTTTGTGGTAACAGCATTTCTCTCCTGCTTACGTTCAGCCCCATTCTGGCTCTCCCCAGGGCTGGGGAGGACCAGGGTTGCTGGGATGGGGGTGGTGCCTGGGGCATGACACCCCAGAGAAGCCTTGGGGCAGGGGCTCTGTGGCAGGAGCCTGATAGATAATTTCGCTGTCTCATATGCTCCTTCTCAGCAGGCGCTCAAGGTGCTGGGTGAAGCTTGGAGGGTGGGTGAAGCCAAGGCTTTTTTTGGGAGCCGAGCAGCAGGGTGTGCAGAAGCAGCAGGAGCTCTTTAGGGAATTAAACCAGCTGACTGCTTTCCAGCTGAAGGCAGGAGGTTTGTGAGTCCTTGACAAGGGCTTGTGCTGGTGCTCCTGGCTTGCAGTACCTTGCTGGGGTTTTTGCTGGTACAAGAACCCCAGGCTGTGCAGGTGCCTTGTCCTGGGACGCCCCGTACTGTCCTGCAGGCACCTCTGTGGCTGTGAAATCTTTGGGGCGGGCAGTTTGCTACCAGCATGTGAGATGTGCTCCTGCCTGATGGAGCTTAATAATTTTTGTTGTATTCTTTTTAATAAAAAATTCTTAAAGCAAAAAAAAAAATAAAAGGAAAAAAAAAGAAAAAGGAGAAGTTAGGAAACTTTTACTTCCCTGGCAAGAGGAAGCTGTTCCCATGCAGCAAACTGTGTATGGGTTAAAAGTGGTTGCTCTTTCCTGGCCTTTCTCTTGACACCCCCAATCTCGAGGACCAGGGGACACATGTCCCTCCCTGCCCTGCTGCTGCCTGTGGCTGTGGTGCTGCACTTGCTACCCTGAGAGCAGGAGCACACAGGTTGCTTGCCTAACATGAAGTAGGTCACATCCAGGCTCTGCCTGCAGGATCCCCAGCCCGTCCTCTCTGGGTGTGCCCAAAACAGGGGCATGAGCCCGCGGGGAGGGCCAGTGGGAACGTGCCATGCAGCTTTGACCTTAGGACATGCCAGCTCTGTGATTGCTCGGGCAGGAGTGCATTGCTGTATAAAAGCTCCGGAGGAGACCTTGCTCCAGCAGTACGAGCTGGTCTCTCCGTGCGATGACTGACCCCAAGGAGCCCGAGAAGGGGGGTGTCGAGCTGGGCACCCCTAATGCAGCTCCCCCCACAGGGACGATGTCCACCCGGCGCCTCCGCAGCGAGGACTACAATGACTACAGCTCCACAGACGTCACGCCCGAGGGGAGCCCGCCTGACGGCATGAACGGCTTCGTCCATCCCGGGCCCTACCAGCGCTTCGGGGAGACCAATGGGACAACGTGAGTTGGCCCAGCACCCAGACCTCTGTGTGTGGTTCCTGCAGCAACTTCTTGCTGCTGGACCTCGAGCAGGATGAGCTGAGGGCTGAGATTGTGCGTGGTCTGGGTGTGGGCATCTGCCGACAGTCATCTCTGCTTCCTCTCTCCTTCAGGTGGTACCAGACCCTGATCCATCTCCTGAAGGGCAATATCGGCACGGGGCTGCTGGGACTGCCTCTCGCTGTGAGGAACGCCGGCATCCTGGTAAGGCAGCTCTCAGCCCTGCTCTGCGGGAGCTTGTGGGGCAGAGCGAGCTCGGGGCGTTGAGCAGCTTCTGGGGCTGGCCTTAGGGCTTGACTGCCTGGCAAGATGCCTCTTGATGCTCGCCAGCTTGCGAGCTTTTGCACCCTCCTCCTAAGTTTGTCCCAGTCGGTCTGTGCTGAGCACGCCGTCGAGCACAGTACGCGCGTAACATGCCCCATCAGTCAGTGGGTAAGGCTGGTGATGGGAGATGGCAGCCTGCTTTCTTTCCTGGGGCTCCGTCAGGGCTAGCCTAGCCTTGCAGCTTTGGTCTTGTTGAGATCTGTGGGTGTGATGCAGTTTTGCTGCCTGAGGGGCTGAGGTTGCCCTTGGGGGTCAAACAGCAGCCCCCATCAACTGTCACATTCCCCCTTCTCCTTCTGTGCCAACACTGGCTCCTCTGTGTCTGTCTTGTGCCCCGGCGACCTCATCTGTGTGAGAGGTGGGGGCACCTTGCTGCTCTGTTCTGGGTTTCCTCACCCAGCAGTGCAGCGTTCCCGTTGCTCTGCTTGAGAGGTAAGAAAAATTAGAAGAGAAGACTTCCTTTGTCCAAACAATGACCTCTTTGTCACCTGTATAATAGGGATGTGCAAGATAGTTTGAAAAACAATCCTGGAAGTACTTTGCTACACCTGAACTGCCCGAACTTGCTTCTTTTGCATCATTCCTGCCAACCTTGCAGCTCTCTGTGGGGTTACTCGCTCCTGGGGGCCTGGATTCAGCACCTGAGCTCAGGTTCAGCCTCCAGCAGTGTGTTGGCTCATGGAGCCCGTGGGGTTTTGAGTGGAAGTAAACCCCATGTGCAGCTCTGCCTTTGGCCATGAGAGTGCAGCCTTCCCCCTCTCTTCCCCTGCAGCTGGGTCCTCTGAGCCTGGTGGTGATGGGAGTTGTGGCCGTGCACTGCATGGGCATCCTGGTGAAATGCGCCCATCATTTCTGCAACAGGTAAGGAGCAACTCCCCTTCTCGGCGCTGCTGCTCCTACAGCTCTTCCTTCCTTCCTTCCCAACAAGCCCCATGGTTTTTCTGAAGCCACCCAGCAGCAAGTTGCCCATGTCAAAGGCTCAGTCGGGAACTGCTTTTGCGCTCTTTCACGGGAACTCTTTCCTTGCTAATGTCATCATTTGCCTTGGGAACCAGCAGATGGGGCTGATGTGATCCCTTCTCTCTCTGTTCACCGGACAGGTTCCAGAAGCAGTTTCTGGACTACGGGGGTACCATGATGTATGGGCTGGAATCGACTCCCATCTCATGGCTGCGGACACACGCCGTCTGGGGAAGGTATCTGTTCCCTTGCTCCAAGCAGGGAATGTGTTTTTAAGCCCAGCGCGTGGAGCCAGGACAGAAGAGCTGGCTTGTTTCTGAGTTGGGTTGGCAGATAAGGACAAGTGGCTCACCTGCCCTGAGTGCTTGATGTCCCCTGAGGGGTAGCGTTGAGATCCTTGACCTGATCCTGTCCCCAGTCAGATGTGGTTTGTTCTAAAGTGATGCGAGGAGTCTCTGCAGTGTAACACAGGGGTAAATAACATGTAACCAGCACACCTCAGCCCCTAGGGAGGGCATTGCTGCAGTGTTTGAGCGCAGCCCCGAGCAACCCAAATGCGATCTTAATTCTGTATGGCCTGCCTAACAAATGGTCTTTTTTGTTTTCTAGGCGTGTAGTGGGACTCTTCCTGATCATCACTCAGCTGGGTTTCTGTTGTGTGTACTTCGTCTTTCTGGCTGACAATCTCAAACAGGTTAGACTTACTCCCTCCTTCGGAAGGAGAGAGTAAGGGGGAAGGTATGGGGAAGGCGACAGAGGGTGTGGAGGTGCTTGGGTTGTCTTTAGGTCCACCAAAGGTCCGGTTTCTGTAGCTGATGCTGCTCAGGAAGGTACCACTCCTCTGCCTGAGTACTTTGAAGAATCAGTTTTCCAATTCAAACAGGGCAGGTTTTTCAGAGTCCCTGTGAGCTTGCTCCATGTGAAGAGGTGCTGGAGCTGTCTGTGTCACCCAGAGGAAGCGGGGCTGTTCCTAGTGAGGGAAGACTGGAGGGAGGTGACAGCAGAGGGATTGTGCCTTTGATGTCCTGCCCCCCTTGGTTAATAGATTTATTGATAAGCTGTGTAGATGAAAATGTGCCATGGGTATCGGGACCTGCCATGAACCTCTCTTCTCCCTTTCTTGCACCTGTTTGCATTCCAGTTTGTTGCCTCATCCCATGGCTCTGGGGTTTAATTACATCTTTAGGGAAGGAGTTTCCTTCTGCCAAGTGTAAGGAGGAAATAAACAGAAACTCTGAACCATTTGACTGTCTCTTGTGCTGTAAGAGACTGGGAATAACAAGTCCATTTTCCCAGCCTCCGTCAGCTCGGGGCTGGGAGGAGCAAAGGGGTGAATGTTGGTGATCCAACGGCAGCAGCCCTGAGAGCAGGAGCCAGCAGAGTGCATTCACGGGGCCAGGCTGCTGCTCGCCCCCTGCTCCCCACAAACAGCCCCTTGCTGCCGTTTCGAGGTGGGCTTGTGTCTGCTCCACCACTTGTTGCAGAGACCGAAGGCTGGCACAAGCAGTAAAGGAATTTTGCAAAATCATGCAAATCCAACCCATTTTAGGCCACAGCTGGGAAACCTGTTGGCTTTAGTTTTGGAATTTTTGGGTAGGGAGAGGGAAATGTTACTTGTTTCTTTTTGTGGCGGGGCATAGTGTGGGTGGTACCTCGAGTGAGGTGCTGCTGTGCTGGGCAGAGCTTTGGTTTGGAAAAGGTTTGCAGCAAGCCATGGCAAGGCAGAGCAGGCAGGGGGGCTTGAGCAGCACTGCCACCTCCCACAGAAGATGCTGATTTGCACAGAAGCTCTTTAGCCTCTCCTCTAGAGCAGAACTAGCTCTGAAGCAGGTTAAATTAGTTTGCAGGCAGGCCTTTGCTACACTGGCCAGATGACACCTGGTACCCAAACCAGCCTGGTCATGGTTGTGTTGGTGATCCACAGCATGCTTTTGATCCTGGGAGGGACGACTGAGCCACCCAGTTCCCAGGGCAGAACTGTCTCTAGAGGCAAGCACGTGGCCTGGAGTGCCTTGAGAATGAAAAACCCCAAGGAAAGAATGATTTCACATGAAGAAAGCGAAGTTGGGGACCAGCAGTAGCTTCCAGATGTCCTTATGTGGGAACTGGGCAGTGAGTGACTGAAAGGGTGTGCAACGTTGGGTGTAAAGTAGAGGAAAAGGACCTTCAAGGAAATAGCACTGAGTGCCTCCTTCCCCTGCTGGCCACATGGGCAGCGCAAACCAGCCTCTGCCCTCGGTGTATCTGGATGCCAGGTGTGTGTGCTCAGGGAGCCTGGGCTCAAGCAGGTTTTGCTGTCCCTGCTCAGATGCCACAGCAAGTCCCACTTCTGCTTCTAGCAAGGTAACAGGGATTTGCTTCAAAACTACCTGGAAACCTTTGTTGCTTCTATTTTAATTGACTCACTGTGAAAGTGAGCTGGTGTAATAGTATTCTG
>NW_009728814.1:7058-20340 GCF_000703405.1 Apaloderma vittatum
GCTAAGATCCACAGCTCTCAGACCTGTGTGATGGGGTTCGTCAAGCCTTCCTGTGCTTCCTCAGGTCATATCAACAGCAAACGGGACCACTAATGACTGCAGCCCCAACAGGACAGTGACCATGACCCCCACCATGGACTCTCGGCTCTACATGCTTTCCCTCCTGCCTTTCGTGGTGCTGCTCACGTTCATCCAGAATCTCAAGGTCCTGTCCATCTTCTCCATGCTGGCCAACATGGCCATGTTTGTCAGCCTTGTCGTAATCTACCAGTACATCGTCAGGGTACGTGCGTACGGCCTCTCTCTGTCTTTTCTGTGTTGTCTTGTGTTTTTGGCAGGCGGGGGGAGCTCAACAGAGGGGTGTTTGCGTGCTGTAGGGTGCTGCTTGCTCCTGTGGGCACGGTGGTTACCCTCTGCTCTGCAGGACTTTTCCTGTGGTGTGGGGCTACAACAGGGAGTGATGGGATCGGGCTAGGTCCTCCCCGTGTCTGAACTCTGTGTGGACTTTTTTCCAGGACATTCCTGATCCCAGTGACCTGCCTCTAGCAGCAGCATGGAAGACCTACCCTCTGTTTTTTGGCACCGCGGTCTTTGCTTTCGAAGGCATTGGGGTGGTAAGTCTCGGTGTGTGGCAGCGGGGCTGCCTGCACGGGAGGCTCAGCCCGTGCTCGGGCTTGCCGCAGCACCTGCTCTGCTTTGCAGCTGTATTTGCAGATGAACTTCTCTGACGGTAGCCCAAATTCTGGGGGATGCTGTTAGCTTTAGCCTCCAGGCTATCTCCTGGGTCAAACCCTGTTGCTTCCATCTGAGGCTGGAGGAGCAACATGCTCCAAACCTCAGGAGGCTGGCTGCTGCTTTGAAGGTGTCTGTATCTGGCAGTAGATCAGGCTCTGCTGGGAACTGCACTGGCAGCTACCTTTGGGCTCTTCTGGATGACCTGTGAGTGAGGAATTGTCCTGAGTCTTGTTACCAGCCTAGATCTTGAAGCTGCCTCAGTGGGAGGCCAGAAAGCGTGACATGAAAGCTGAGAGCTCCTTTTGCCAGCCACGTGGTCCCAGCCTGCTGTGGGGCTGGATTTGCACGTGCCTCTCATACGAGATGCTGTAAATAGACCGTCTGTGTCTGTGAAAAATGCTGAGTAGGTGGGTGGAGAGCTTAATGGCTCCTTAAGATGTTGTGGGTTGCTTCCGGGAGCTCCCTTCAAAGGAGGAAAAAATGTTTTCATCTCTTAATATAAGCTGGCTATGTAAACACAGGGCTGGAGAGGGCCAAAACCATTACAAGAGGAGTATTTACTGAATGCTGTGCCCAGGGCAGAGGGCTCATCCCACCAGCGAGGCGTAAATGCTCTCTTCCTCGCATGACTTGGAGGTGGAGAAGCAAATAAAATCTTTTGTGGTCCTGCCTCCTCACTAGCTCTGCCACTGTGTCTCTTCTTGGAATCCTCACCACCAGCTATAAAAATGTTTGCTGAAGTGTTAGTAGTACAGAGGTGAAGGACTTATCTCTGTCCTTTGTTTTTTTTGATTGTCTTGTCTGATTGAAATCTGTCCGGCCAAACTTGATAAGAGAGGAGAAAGTGTCTTGATCTTTCCAGGGTCTGTTGGGGAACATGAGACAGTGATGGGCCTGTCCCAGTGGGCATGGCTGTGCTGTTTTGGGGTGCAGAGCAGAACACAACCAAGATGTGGGGCAAGTGGCATCGTCCCAAGGTGACAGGCACCAATGGACAGAGCTCCTGCCAGGGGGAGGGAGCAGGTCCCTTCATTAAAGCAACGAGCATGGGCAAACCTCCCAGGGACTTGCTGTGCCAAGAGTGGAGGTGTCGTGTGGGAGCACAAACATCCGATCTCCAGTACAGTGGCTGTTTCAGCTTGGTTCTCTGGGCTCCACGTGTGACTGTCCTGTCCCCTGGCTTGGGGGGCTGTGCTTGGCTATGGGGCTCCCCCTCCTGCTTTCCGGGGCTGAGGGATATAGAGGAATGGGGTCAACCTGCTGCTCTGTCATCATCTTCCTCCTCCTCTCCCAGGTGCTGCCTCTGGAAAACAAGATGAAGAACCCCCGGCAGTTCCCGGTCATCCTCTACGTGGGGATGACCATTGTCACCACCTTGTACATCAGCCTGAGCATCCTGGGGTACCTGCGCTTTGGGGCGGACATTCAGGCCAGCATAACACTCAACCTGCCCAACTGCTGGTGAGTCCTCACGGGGAGCAGAGGGCTGGGCGGGTGAGGAAGAAGGGTCCCAGCCACGGAGGTGGGAGAGGAGACAGTGGGGATGTCACTCCTTAGGAGAACTAGTCGGGCTGTACTTGGGGAAGGATCAACCCTGCTGGAGCCAAAGTGTCCAAAGGAGCTTGTCTGATGTACAGGGTAGAGAGGGGCTTGTTGCTGCGATGTCTGAGCTTGATCTTGACTCTGCAGCTCAGGCTGCTGCTTTGGCGTCCCTGGTGGTCCCTGCCTAGGTAGGTACAGCTTGTGCCTTTTCCTTGGAGCTCTGTGGTGTCTTTTTTGGAGAGCTAAGCAGTGCTTTGCCCCTGTGCACCTGTATCAGAAGGTCATTGAACCCTGCAAAAACCACTTCCCCAAATGAAGCACATATTAAGCTAACCCAAAGCTGAGATCTCCCAGCGGCGGTGAGATGCGATGTCTCCACGTCGCATCCTTGTTTGCAGCCCCGGAGCTCAAACTCCCACTCCTGGGCTCTGCGTTGTGCCTGGATGCGGCTTGTATCGAGCCAGCACTTTGCCTGTGGATGCCAGTGCCGTGAGGGTGCCCCTTCCTTCCTGTGGGACCTGAGCTCTGCAGATCCCCAAACCTGTCTACCCTCCTCTGGGCTCTGGCAAGGTTTCTTGAGATGCTCTGGTCAGTGACTGTAGCCCTGCAGAAATACACATCTTGACCCTGTACCTGCTTACCCAAGGGATTATTCTCCTCTTGCCAGGGCTGGTGGCTATTGCAGCAGCTGACCTGGCTGCGTGCTGGTCTGTCCTGGGGCTGAGTGGTTGTGCGGTGTCTTGGCTCTGTGCTCATTCCGGAAGAGCAGTTTCTCTTGCCTTTGGGACAAGAAGCGTGAAGCATGCAAATATTGAGAACAAATATCTTTTCCAGCTTGCTGTGCTTGGGGTTATTTGAGAAGGTCCTGAAAAAAACCCTCTTGTTTCTCATGACATGCTGTGTGCGGCAGGACATGGTGCTGACAGGTGAGGAGGAGCTGGAGGTAGCACTGTAGAGGTACCACATGTGTGGCAGCACCTCCTGCACCTCAGTGCAGAGCTGGGGCTGAGGACTGGCTTTGATACCACGAGACTTCTTGGAAAGCTAACACAGTTTCTCTGGGTTTGCCTTGGAGCACTCTGAGGTTTAACAGTTTCTCTTTGATGTCTCTGCTGGCTTGATACCCTGCAAGAGACCAGAGTGAGATTTAGAGCTACGGGTGCCTGTCCTCTTCCCCAGCCCATCCTCTCTGCTGTTTGCAGCTGCCCGACACCGTGCAGTGTGACTTGCTGCCTCTTCCCCACTGTTGAAGTGGATTTGTGCATGACTCAAATCTTGAGTTGCTGGTGGGCCTCCACATGCTGACCTTTTAGAGCTGTGCAGCTGAGACTGGAGAAAGCAAAGTTTAAAAAAAAATAGAGCCTGCTTTTGCTTTAATTATTGCTATGTGGGTTTCTTTCAATTTGAGTGCATGGGCTTTCCTTCCTGCTGGATCTGGGGAATGACTGAACTGCTGGATGTTGATGTCAGTGTGGCAGAAGATCCTCTTCTCAGCAAGGAGGGATGGGGCTGGTGGCAAAATGCCTGTGTAGCGGGGAGATCTGAATCCCACCATGCCAAGCACAGTAGGCGTGGATCCTATCTGCTTAGCTAGCTAGAGCAAGGTGTGGATGGGATGGGATGCTGCTGCCTCTCCTGAAGGTAGAAAGCAGGTCATGTCCAGGTGTTCGGCTCTGCAGAGCACAAGGTCATGTCACAGCCTGCAAGGCTGCCGGGGGGGCTTCTGCGGGAAATCTCAGCTTTGTTTGCTCTGAAGGGTAACATTCTCTTAGAAGAGGGTAATGGGATTTCTGCAGCTTGCTAGGTTACAGAAAGACTGCATTTCAAATGCGTATTTCTAGAAGTACCCTCACTTTCTGTCAAAGTACTTCTCTGAAAAACAAACCACAGAAAGTTTGTCAGACAGAAAGGAAGAGCCCTTTGGCAGCAGCTCCTGGGGAAGCCTGGGCACACGTGGCAGGGCTCCTGCGGGCTGCCTCCAGGCAAGGCGCGCTGTGCTCCTTGTGACTCAGCGCACAAAACGCTTCGGTGTTTGTACGTGTTCTTCCTGGAAGAACTTTTGATGGAGGCTGTAAATACTGGGCTTGGAAGTGGATTATCTAAAGGGCCGAGATACTTGGGCTCAAGCCTTGACTGCTGTATTCCCATACATGAACCTGTAGGTGGTGGGTAAAGGCTTGCTCTCAGAATGAGCATTTTCCCATCTTGCTTTGCCTGTGGGTTTTCTCCCCAGCAGTAAAAGGCATCGGGCTGCAGAAACTGGTTGTAAGGGTTGTGGGTGAGAAGTCGTGGGGGTTTGCCTGCAGCATAGGAGATGAGACGAGGATCATGGCAGGGATGCTGCATCCTTCCTTGACTGTGGCCGTTGCCTGGAGGTCTCTAGAACAGACTTGATGAATGTGTTGGGAATCATTGAGTTGCAGGATGACTAAGGACTTTCCTAGCCTCGTTTCTCTATAACCGCAGCTTCCTCAAATGAGGAGTGTGTCGGTTCCCTGTGCCCAGGTCTAACCACGGCCTCTGAAATACTGCACTGCTGTGCAGAAATCCCTCTTCTCATCCCCGGAAAAGTTGCTTCACCCCGCCATCAAGAGTGAAGACATGCTGTAGTGAGGGGGAAGATGTTTGGTTGCGTATGGCCAGTTGGAGGTAGGTAATGACGGAGCTTACAGCCAAAGGAGGGTATGCCATTTCTTGCAGCTTGCTGGGGTAACCTGGTGTAGCTCTCTGGGTTGAGCAGGCGGTTGCTGTGGTTTGCAGAGCCTCTGCAGGGCCCCGTGCTGACTTGTGTTTTCTATGGGTCAAGGCGAGCACTCGAGTTCTTGTTCCCCTTGATATTTAAAATGCCCTTTGAGCTTGTCATCCTGGTTCTGACCTGTGCAGGATTGGTACCCAATCTTCTTCTGTACCTTTTAAAATAATATCTCTTAACCATGGATTGCTCTGGAGCATTTTATGGCTTTACAGCATCACTTAACTGAAAATACAGTGATAAGATATGCAGGCTGTGGGGTGGGTGGCTCAAGGCTACTGTACACTCCAGTGTTGTGCAGCTGCTACCGAGCGCTCGAGTCATGTGGTGGAGTGGGCACACTCTGAACTCTTGTGCTGGTTTGACCTAAACAGAACCAGTTCTGTTCAGTGCTTTTTGCTTCTCAGTTCAGTCTCTTCTTAAAGGCTGAACTTTCTGAAGTTAGCAGCACGTTTTTGCAGACAGTGCAAAATTTGCCCTTTGGCAAATCCCCACTGACTATTCACCCTGTCCAATGAACTCCAGGAGGGCTTAGCCCGTGCTGTTCTGGGCATCGAGGTGAAGCTGATTAGCCTGTAGCTTCCCTGATCCTTTTTGAAGGTGGATATGATTTTTCTTCCCAGTGGGATGTCTCCCTGGTCACTCTGGTCTTTTAAAGATGATAAAGTGTATTTGAGGTTTGTGCCCAGCCTCAGCCTGAAGCCATCTGATCTGGTCTAATGGACTTGTAAAACATCTTATTCACTTAAGTGATCCCTAACTCCAACCTCTGTGATTGTGGGAAATGTTTGACTCAACCAGACTCTGCCACTCGTGTACAAAGTTGTTTTGCCTGTGAATACTTGGATTTCTGTGGTTTGAGACTGTTGTTGTAGCAGCTGGATACTGCGAGCCAACACACAGAGGGGCACTGGCTTGGGCCCAAAGAAGGTAGAGGAGTATGAGAAGGCAGGAAGAGCAAGATGCTTCTCTCCAGCTTGGATCCATACCCAAGTGACAGGGCCAGGATCCATATTTGCTACTCAGTCAGCATGTCTTGAGTTGGGGAACAGGTAGGGCCATACATGATGTGACTAGATATCACCTCTGGAGAGGCTTTTTCTGCTGGCATGCAGCTGGCGGTGAAGATGGGGTTGGGAGGTGGCTTTATGGCCCCTGATGACAGGCTCTCCTGCAGCCACGCTTGCCCCTGCTATGTCGCTGTGGGGCTCAGGGAGATCTAACTCAGGGTGAGCCTAAGGTACTGTTTGCAGCGTGTCTGCGTTCTGCCTTCCTTCTGCTCAGCCCAAACTACTTTTAACTGTCTTTTCCCCAAACATGTATTATGCAGCATTCCAAAAATAACTGCTCTTCTTTGTTTTGTGGAGGAGGTGGTGACGCATCGCATTTGCTTTTTAAGCCCAGACTTATCCTGGCAGTGCTGTCCTTTTCACCCTCCTCAGAAGCCAAGAAGAAATCACAATCTGTGAAATATTTATGGCTTCGGCTGTGTTGTGGTTTAACCCCAGGTGGCAGCTCAGCCCCATGCAGCCACTCACTCACTCCCCTCCGGTGGGATGGAGGAGACAATTGGAAGGATACAAGTAAGAAAACTCATGGGTTGAGATGAAGACATGCTGAGCATGATGTCACATGGTGCGTGATATCCCCCTGGTCAGTTGGGGTCGGCTGTCCTGGCTGTGTCCCCTCCCAGCTCCTTGTGCCCCCTCAGCCTCCTTGCTGGTGGGGTGAGGAGCAGGGAAGATCCTGGCTCTAAGTGAGCTCTGCTCAGCCGTAACTAAAACATCTCAGTGTTACCAACACTGTTTCCAGCATAAATCCCAAACACAGTGAAGGAAATTAATTCCAGCCCAGCCAAAATTAGCGCGTTCTCCAACCCTTTATTCCATACAACTTATGTTATGCTCAGGTCCCACAATAACCATCACATTCTCATTAACTGCCACCCCCCTTCCTGTCCTTTGGTACCGTACACAGATGTCTTTTCCTTAGTCTATGGAGCACCCCTGTGGAATGTCCATAAATGTCCACAAAAAGTTCACCGAGACCATTTAGTCCATGCCTTTGGGCTCCTGCTGTTGCCGTGGTCTCTCAGGACAGGAGAGATGCTGTGCTGCACAGGTAACCACAGCCAGCCCGGGTCAGGTCACGGCTGCCCTTGTACCTTTGTGTAAGACTTGTCCTCCACTGCTTTGGGTGGTTCCTGCTATAGTAATTCCTTATAAGATGGAACTCAAATCATAGGTTACAACAATTTAAAAGTATATTCATTGCAATCTCTGCCCCTGGTTATAGGGTTTAACATTGCAAGGAACTCCTCCCCTTGTTCCTAGCCTGGCTAGCAACAAGAGGTTGCTGCTCTAGTAATTCCCAGTACAACCTCCACCCGGGGCCCTTTGGACCAGACCATTGGGTTTAACATTGCATTGAGCTCCTCCTCTTGCCCCTTCTCTGGCCTGGGGCTTACCACAGACTGCAGTCCCTCAGGGATGTACCTGCTCCAGGCAGAGCCTTACCCATGAGCCACAGTCTCTGCAGGCTTGTATCTGCTGTGTTGACTTATCCACAGTCACTGTGAGGTGTACCTGTTCCAGCATGGTCTTCTCCGTGAGCCACAGTGCCTTCAGAGATACACGTGCTGTGGTGCACGTGTAACCACGGCCACATAGGCTTTGAGATGTACCTGCCCTGGTGTGAACTTATTCATGGCCACAGATGCTTCGGGCTGTTCTGCTCACGTGTGGCCTGACCCACAGTCCCTTCACCTTGAGTTTGCACTGGAGTTACAGCCTGTCCAGGACAGCAGCCATGCCCTGGGCATCTGGCAGCCCCCGAGCATCGCCATTGCTTTCAAAATGTTCCCAGGCACAGCACAGTAAGGTGACAAGCAGTCAAGCAAGCAGCGTAAGCAAAAAGCAGCCACTGATGAGCAGTAGACTCTAATAGCCAGTCAGAGGAGCCTGACAATTAATAGCTAAACAGCAATAACAGCTATAAATTCTGCCTAGCACATTCCAATCTAATCTGTCGTTATCTCGAACCCTTTGTGCCTAAGGCTGAGTACCAAAAAAGACTGTCATGGTTTAATACCAGCTGATAGCTCAGCCCCATGCAGCCACTCACTTGCTCCCCTGCAGTGGGATGGGAGAGAGAATCAGAAGGGTAAAAGTGAGAAAAACTCCTGAGTTGAGATAAAGACAGTTTAACAGGTAAAGCAAAAGCTGCACACATCAGCAAAGCAAAATAAGGAATTCATTCACCACTTCCCATGGGCAGGCAGATGTTCAGCTGTCTCCAGCAGAGCAGGGCCCCATCATACATGATGGTGACTTGGGAGGACAAATGCCATCACTCCGAATGTCCCCCTTCCTTCTTCTTCCCCAGCTTTATGTGCTGAGCGTGATGCCCCATGGTGTGCGATATGCCCCTGGTCAGTTGGGGTCGGCTGTCCTGGCTGTGTCCCATCCCAGCTCCTTGTGCCCCCTCAGCCTCCTCGCTGGTGGGGTGAGGAGCAGAGAAGATCTTGGCTCTGTGTGAGCCCTGCTCAGCCATAACTAAAACATCTCGGTGTTACCAGCACGGTTTCCAGCACAAATCCCAAACACAGTCCGGTACTAGCTACTGTGAAGGAAATTAACTCCACCCCAGCCAAAACCAGCATAAGCTGGTAAGCCTCTGAAGATATTCTTCATCTCCTGCTTTAAGATGAAGAATTCTATCCCTCTGGTTATCAATAGGAGAAGAGGAGGGTTTTTTCCTTCCTTCAGCTCAGAGGCTGGATTTTGTTAGCGAAGGTCAAGGTGAGGATCTGTGTGAATGGGTGGTGGATGCAACTTCATTCTGAGTCCCTGGCCAAAAATTAGGACTGCAGGCTCTTGGCAGCACCAGTGCTGGTGGGTATTTGTGTGCTGTCTGAGCGGGGCAGTCATGAAGACTGCCCTCTGTCACTGCAGACCCTGCAGAGTTGAGCCTGGTCAAGTGGAGAGGGTGGTGCTGAGGCTGTATCCCTACATAGGGAGCACTTGTTACTTTGTGCAGCCAAGGGCAGCGTGGCACACATGAGCATCTAGAAATGTAGGCAAGTGTCTTAACTTGTCAAGGAACAAGTTAGGCTCTTGGTGCCTTGGCCAGGGACATCTCAGCTTTCCCTGTGCCTTTGTGCCTTTGAATGAGTTAGGAGCAGAATAGTGGTTTTGTTATTTTTTTCTTTCTTTTTTTTCCCCCCCCTGAAGTAGCTCTCAATGTCTGTGCCCATGAGTTATCCCAATGTTAAAGCAGCACTTGTGAGGCTGCTGGCCCAACTCCTGCTCTGATGATACCTTGCACAAAGCCAGGACTAAAGCCTCTGATTTGGTGTAAGGGCACTGGCACACAGAAGTCCTTCTTGGCAGAGCGTTCCCCTTCTACTTTCTGCTGTTGGTGCTGCAGGGGCTGAAGCAAGAGCGTGTCTCACTGGATCTCCTCCTTCTCGATTGCAGGCTGTACCAAGCTGTCAAGCTGCTCTTCTCCTTTGGGATTTTCTTCACATACGCCGTGCAGTTCTACGTGCCTGCCGAGATCATCATCCCTCCCCTCGTTGCCCGGGTGTCGGAGCGCTGGGGCTGGCTGGTCAACATGCTCCTCAGGGTGGCTCTGGTCAGCGTGACCTGTGAGTAGAAAGCAACTTGTATGAGTTCCCCTATGAGGATGTGGCACCTCCTTCCCGCTGTGGGCTGATGGTGCTGAGAGCCTTTCCCCTCACCTCACTGCCTCTGCCCCTGCTGCTAAAGCCTTCAGGGAGTCCTCTGTGCTCTCTGTATGGGGCCATTCTTCTCAGTGGAGTAGTAGGCTTCTCATATCTTTGTACACACACATTTACTGCAGCATGTAGCACAGCAGAAGACAGCTGACGATGGCACAGGACGCATAACCGAAGCCTCGGTGTGCCCGTGGCAGTCTGCTGGAGTGCAGAGTCTGCTTCAGGGCAGGTCTGGCTGGATCAGCCCCAAATGGTTCCCTTGCCTTGATGGTGTTTGGTGCCTGCAGTGAGGCTCTGGTGGAGCAGGCTGCTGGGCTTGAGCCTAGTGGACCTTCAGGAAAGATGTGTAGCAAATCAGATGTAGGAGTATCTGATTTTTGGCTGAAGGCTAAATCCTTACTGTTGTCAGCACAGCTGAGATGCTTGACTGAGCTTCCTGGCGTCATCTGCTGAAGAAGAGCTTTTTCTCCATGGCTTGATGCTGCTGATGCATCAGAGTAGAACACCGGGGACCTTGCCTTGTGTCCTAGCTGACTTTGATTTGGGTTTGAGAGGAGTGTGGTGCTAACTCGAGGGCTGTGAAGCCAGCTGAGAGCATGGCACTGCCACTTTCTGGGCTCTTGCTCACAAAGCAGTGCATTAACAGAGGTGGACAAAACCCATCTCCTCTTTGCAGAGATCCTGAAGCTCACTCTGCAGATGGAGGGATGAAATCCTGCTGTGCTGGACCATCTGCTCTGGCCACCCCAGTGCTGTGGTCAGGCTCGGAGCCTCTCCCAGAGGGAGCAGGGTTGTGCTGGGCTGGGGAAGCAAAGGCTTGGAGTGACGGAATGGCTTTAGGCACTTGCAGTGGCTGTACCCTCCTGTTTGGGGGTAGGGAGACAGCAGAGGTGTTGGTGGAAGGATGCTGGGTCTTTGTACCTCCTCCCCTTCTCCTTCCATGTAGGAGATGGCTGTGGCTGTTGGTGAGGATAAAAGCAATTAGGGGGGTTGCATGAATATTCATTGGATGATTGCGTGTCCGCAGAAAAAGCCCACGTTGTGGCTTTGGCTTCCAAAGAGAGGATGCAATTTGGTGTATGGGTGTCTTTTAAGCTGAGACTTCAAAACCAGCACACCAAAAAACCCTTTGAATTAATACCTGCGGGAAGCATTATCGTTGCCCCTGAAGGCTGCAGCTGGTGCTTCAGTTCTCCTTGTTTTAGAGAGGAGGGGTTAATAATTTTGTTTACTTTGAGTCCGAAGAGCAATGTGAGGTGGGCTGAGGATGCTGTCGGTGGGCTGGAGTGGTGATGAAGTGCAGGAGCACCTCCTGTTTGTGTCTCGCCTGTTGTTGGTGTCCCAAGCCTTCCGTCTCCTGTGGTGCCATGGGTGATCCGTGGCTTAGGGAGGCTCCAACAGCTTCTCTTACCTGTAGGTGATTGCCAAAGAGTAAACAAATCCTTGCAGTAAGCAGCCCTGGGACATCCCTTCTGCCCCGAGGCTGTAGCTGCCACAATTCTAGGCATCTATTCCTTAGCAGAGTTTTCAAAGTAGTAAACCAATTTATTTCAGTTGGTCCCTTGGATTAAGCACTGAAGTCTGCTTTGCTTGCAGCGGATGCTCTTTTGTCGTGCAAAACTGTAGTTGCTTTTTCCTCAGACTTTGACCGAAAAGCAACAGTAATGCTCTTCAATGCCCAGGTTGCTGTGGATGAGGAGCTTGCTTGGTACATCGGCATGCCAAGGAGCACCACTCCCGCTTGAAAATGGGACCTTGATGATCTTTTATTTTAGATCTGCTCCCCAGACACTGGCACTGTGGTGTCCTGAGAGGAGCCCAGAGGAGGTGGCGGCTGTGGGCTGGTTGGAAGGAGAAGGCACCATCCCTCTGTCCTCCCCTGGCCCTGAGCAGGAGGAGGGGGAGCAGGAATATGCCAGTATTTGCACTGCTAAGTGTGAGCTGTCAGAAGTCTCTTAGGGGGATTTTCCTTGGCTGCAGTTTTTACCCAACAAATGTTCTCCCTGGGGCTGTGCCGTGGGTTCTCTGCTGCTGGAGCAGCTCTAAACAGATGCAAACCACATGGATTTATTCGGGGTGGGGGAGATGGCTTTTTCCTCCCATCTCCTGCTTTTATGGGGTTTCTGAGGCTTTACGGCTCCCCAGGTGTGGGGAACTGGCTCTCAGGAGGGGATTGGCGATGTCAGCAGCTGCTCTTCTGCCATCGGCATCTGTTTGCTGGGGCACCCATCCTGCTCAGCCCTGGAGCTCGCTGCGGCGATGCCCAGGGCGACAGAAAGGGTTTGGTCTGCGTGCTGCGCTTTGTTAACTCAGTGCAACAGCTTAATTGCGTGTTGGGGAGGAGTTGCTGGAAAAATATGCAGCCACATCTTCAAAGCCGTCAGGGAAAAGGGCAGAGGTATGATTCAAGCATCCCTGTGGTGGGTTTTTCCTTGCTTGGCCTCGGGGGTGGAGGGTCTCCGCTGTCGGGGAGCCGACAGTGCTAACGTCGTGTCCTTCTCCAGGCGTGTTGGCCATCCTCATCCCACGCCTGGACATCGTCATCTCGCTGGTGGGCTCCATCAGCAGCAGCGCCCTGGCTCTCATCTTCCCCCCGCTGCTGGAGATCGCCACCTACTACGCGGAAGGCATGCACCCCTTCGTCATCGCCAAGGATGTCGTTATCAGCGTCTTCGGCTTCGTGGGGTTTGTGGTGGGGACGTACGAGGCGCTGGTGGAGCTGATAGCACCCGCCACCACTGTTGGGAACGGCACCAGTGCCATGGGGCCGTGACGGGGCGCACGCCCCGTGCTGGGGGCTCACAGGCACTGGGCACTGCTGGTCCTCTGGGAGTGGTCTCCCCTCTCTCTGGAAGCATATGGTGGGTTTGGTCTGTGAGAGGATGGGGCTACCCACCATCGAGGCTGCCCATCTGCAGCGGGGTCCTGTGCTGGGTCTGGCTGGGGAGGTGAGATCCGGGCTGGGGCAGTGCCTTCCTGGGGACTTTTTGAGCAGGCGATACAGCAAAACAGCCCCCTCAGCACTTATGTTAATAGCCACTTTGAGAGGTGAGGAATCCTGGGGGTAGACTTTGATTTTATGTTACTTTTTTAAATCCCACCCTTTCTGTATTTCCTCTGTCGTCCTGTGCTGGGTCTGGCTGGGGAGGTGAGATCCGGGCTGGGGCAGTGCCTTCCTGGGGACTTTTTGAGCAGGCGATACAGCAAAACAGCCCCCTCAGCACTTATGTTAATAGCCACTTTGAGAGGTGAGGAATCCTGGGGGTAGACTTTGATTTTATGTTACTTTTTTAAATCCCACCCTTTCTGTATTTCCTCTGTCCCTTCAGTCAGGACAGGGAACAGGGACTGCTCTTTTTTTTGTGCCAGTTTTTTTTTTTTTCCCCTCAGCACTTTATTTTTACAGCAACAGAGAAACCTCAGCTCGGATTGGAGAGCGTGGAGCTGCCTCCTCATCGTGGCTTCGTGGGAGGGGCAGGCAGAGCCCGAGGGGCAGAGCATCCCGGGCCCCCCAC
>NW_009728814.1:20352-26553 GCF_000703405.1 Apaloderma vittatum
GACATGGGCATTGGCTCCTGCTGTGCTCTGGGGGCTGTGCAGGGCCTGGAGCTGGGCACTGGCCATGGCACCTCCCAGCCCTTGAGAGGGTTTGCTGAACCCTGGCCCGCGCTTTCAGTAGTGACACTTCTTTTTCCCCATCTAGTGCACGCACACCTAACTTGTGGCTTTTGAAAGTGTTAGAGAACGGAGGCATGTGGGGAGCAAGTGAGCTCTGCCATAACGAGGGTCTAAACCCATCGCCTTCAGCTGGTACCTCTCTCCCTGTATGGGATGGGGTGTCCCTGGGGGTCACCCCATGCTTCCCACACGCCGCAAAAGCCATCACCTTGTTTACAGTGCCTGAGCTGGCCCCGGCACGCTCCGGCTGCGTCTGCAGGCCGATACTGAATGTCAAATCACATACAAAAACTGTGTAATACTTTTTTTTTTCCCTTTCTCTCCTGGTCCCACTCCCTCTGCATCCTCTGCCCCAGCTCCAGTTCCCTGGTAGGACGCAGCTCTGGAACTTCTTGTGCTCGTGTTGCTTCTTGCATCTTGACTGGTGCATGTCCTGCGGGTATGGTCCCCACTGCTGCTTTCCTTCCTCTCGGTGAGCTCAGCTTCCTCCCGAAAGAGTTTCCTTGTCTTTCTGCAGCATTTCTTTTTTTTTTAAGACGAGAGCAAATGCGTCCTCCATGGGATGTCTTTTCCTAGCAGTGCGAAAAGGTTTGGGCTGAGCCACTCCTCTGCGACCTGGTGTCTGTGCCAAGCCCCTCCCTGCTAACACAGCTGCATTCCCATCTTTGATGGAATGTGATGAAGGCTTGGAGTTATTTTTGGTGTTTGACCTGCTTCTGGGAGGAGAAGGCTGTGCAGAGTGGTGTCCCTCTCGACGTGTTGCGTTTCCACCTCTTGCTCCGCATCCTATTTGGGGGCTCTGCTTTGGATGCCCCATGTCAGTACCCAAGGCCAGGTGTGGGGTAGGTCTGTGCCACGTTGCTGCTCCTTCCCACTCCCTCACCTGCTCTCTGCATCTCTTGATGCTTACCTCGTTTCCTCCAAGTCTGTGCTGGTGAAGGTTTCGGCATGCTCCAGCATCGCTCAGTTGTAAGCAAAGCTTTAAGTCAAATCCTCCTTTCAAGAGGAAATGGACTTGAGTTGCACCAGGGGAGGATTAGATTGGATATTAGGAAAAATTTCTGCTCTGAAAGGATTGTCAGGCATTGAACAGGCTACCCAGGGGAGTGGCGGAGTCACCGTCCCTGGAGGGATTTAGATGATGTGTAGAGGTGGTGCTCAGGGACATGGTATAATGCTGGACTTGGCATTGCTAGGCTAATGGTTGGAATCTATGATTTTAAAGGTCTTTTCCAGCCTAAATAATTCTGTTGGGTTTGGAGGACACTGTGGGGATAGAGAGCAAAGACCTAGGTCTGGGAGGCTCACCAGGGCATGCCATGGGTGGGAAAAGTGCAATATCCACATCCATCGCTGTGTTCCAACCCCAGCTTGGCCTGCAGGATTGGGTCTAAATGCAGAAATGTCAGCCTTGGCAGAGGAGGACATGCTGTGAGGAGCAGGGAACGTCTGATGCTTCTCCCCAACTCTGTTGGTACCCCGCAAGAAGACTGGCTGCGTTTTGGTTGACAGCTGCGTGCCAGGGCATGTCCCCGGCCCGGCACCAGACATCAGCGGGTTTTCTGGTGGGGCTCCTAGCATCCAAACTCAGTTTGCAATCCACGGCGAAGACCTCATTTCCAAGGAGACTGGGATATCACAGCAGCATTAAGCATTTTTTTTGCAATTCTTCACTTTTATCAGGGTCAGTGGGGGGGTGTTTGGAGACGAGGACAGATGTGTTGGTGGGGCACGTGGCGAGGGGCTCTGCTGAGCCAGGAGGATCTGTCGTAGGACCCGATGGACACAAACACTTGATGCTTGACACTTGTACGCTGCTCTGTAACCAAGGGAATTGTCTGTGTAAATATAGAAATGATTAATGTACGTGTCTCGTGCCCATGGATGTTGTCAGTGTACAGTGTGTGTAGCTGCCCGGTGGAAGAACTGATGCTGCACCTGAATCATGTATCTTACTTTAATCAATAAACATGATCTATTTTTTATGTGAAAAGGCTCAGGGGATTTCTCTTCCACCAAGGCAGGTGTAAAACTACCTGGCAGGGCCAGGGCCACGCATGAAGCACGTCTGAGGGTCTCCGCCGTGGACTCTGCTGTGCTGGGATGGATGGGGCAGTCGTGCAGCATTAATGCCAGTTGATGTGCTACAGCTTTTGGGACTCATCTCTTTTGTTTGTTTGTTTCTCTTCTCTTTTTTTTCCTCCTTTTTGCAAATATGACCCAAGTACAAGGGCTTGGGGAGGAGGGGCCATTTATGGGGGAGCAGGAGACCTGGAGCCCAATGGGCAGCTGGGAGCAGACCCTGTGCTTTTCCCACCTCTGCAGCAGCTTAAAGAGTTGCTCTTCTGCTGAGGGTGTTTCAGCTTTGCTGCTCTGACAACGGTGATTTTTCTTCTGAATGCAAAGCAAGCAGGTCGTGGGCAGAACCTTTATAAGCTCTCTGGGCTTGGCTCTTCTCTCTGCTCCACCAAATCCATGCCTTGGCTTCTTGGCTGTGTCCTGAGATCCAACAGCTTGGTTTATGCCAAAACCGGGGCTGGAGCTTTAAGAAGAGCCCAGCATGTGCCGATGGCAGCAGCACAGTAGTTGCTGAGCTGCTGCTGATCCACCTGAGAGAGAGATCAAAGGAGCAAAAGGCAGCCCATGCTCGGAGTTGGCGGGGCGCTAAGCCAGCATGGCTGCAACTTATCCTCAGGCTGCTGAATAATTCATGCGACTGCGGTGAGTTATTAGAGGGGCTGTGTGGGAAATTGGTGCTAAAAAAAGTTAATCTTTTGAAGATGTGGCAGAAAAGTCTCCTTAAAGCCTGCAGACTGATGGGGAATGTGGTTCTGGAGGGGAATCTGAGGCCACCTGAAGCCCAGGATGCATGGAGCGGCTGCACACTGGCAGCTCCTGGTGCTCGGGGTGTTTCTGACAGTGGAGAGTCACCAAAGCCAGATCCACATCCATCTTTCTTCCAAAGGTTGAATGCTGCAGGGCTGCACCCCTTCCAGGAAATGGATTTGCTGGGCTGCACCTTCCCAGGTGTCACTTCACTAAGCATCATCCCCCTTGCCGTTGCCCTTCCCTGTGCTGTGGCTTCCAGCCAAGGTGACCCTCTGGAGTTAAAACTCCAAAAATTTAAAGGAAAATGTCATCACTGTTATTTGTGCAGCTTCGGGATGCTGGGAAGAGTGATTTGGGTTTTCCTTGTGGGGAAAAGCAGTGCATGTGGCTGGGAAGCTGGGGCACTGTTGGAGCAAGAGTGGGAGGGCAGCAGGGTGACAGCCTGGCCACCCCTGCTGAAAGTACCAGAGAGCTAAGGCACGAACTGGAGCTGATGAGCAGAAAACAGGGGCAGGGCAGGTGAACCCCATCTTTTACTTTAGCGGTAAGAAAAATACTGCTCCCCCAGCAAGCCCAGGGATGGCAACCTACTCTTCACAACATCCTGTCAGCATGTAGGGATTGCTGTGGGGACCTGTCTGCATTTAGAGTTTTATTAAATATAGCCACAGGGAACTGCAAAGCTCGCAGGTCCATCTCATCAGAGGAATGCTGAACTGGGGGCCTGCACAAGTGCAGCCAGGTGCTCCCTCCCCTAGCTTTAAATTGAGATTAACCACAGCTGTGGTGGGATAACAAGGTTGTGCCGGGTCATTCTTGTCCTGCAGCTGGCAGGTCAGGCAGGAGGTTATTGTGCTCTTCCCTTCTTTGTGTGGTGACTCTCTACTCCTCAAGGCAGCAGGTAGGACGTTGTAGTATCCTGGGGGTGTTTTGTGGAGCTTGGGACATGGAGCTGGCGGTAGGATTTGCAGCCTGAGGTTCTGGCGTGTGGTTGTAGTGGTGGGTTTCCTTTCTCCTGCTGCTTCTGCCCAGGGGCAGTCCCGATCCCAGCAGAGTCGTCACTGTTTTGTGTCTGTAAAGTTCTCTAGGGTAATTGAGGCTGGCAGGAACTTCGGGAGATCTCTCTTCCAACTTTCTCCTGCCTGAAGCAACTCTTGGAATTACAAGAAAAGCCTCGGCTTGGGGCTGGCCCTGAGGGATCTCCTTTGGAGATCTGGGTTGCAGAGCTGGGGGCTGCTGCAGCAGCAACCTGTGGCTGGGGTCCTGCCTTTCCTCTGAGCTGGCTGATCTCTGGGCTGGGGACACTGAGGCACTGCCCCAGGCTGGGATGGACCCCCTTAATCAGTCCCTGTTGGGGTCACTTGGCCCACGCAGCACTTTGCCCCCTGCAGACGTTGGCCCTTGGAGGCACTGCTCCCCTGGCCCTCCCTTTGCTGTTGCTCTGGTGGTAGTTAATGACATCACTGGCATCCAAAGCATTGCTGAGCTTCAGTGATGGCATCAAACGTTGCTGGGGAGAGGCTGGGATGGATTGTGCTCTCCCAGTTGACAGCAAGCCCTTCCAGGGGAGGCTGCCCAGCATGCGCCTGTGATGAGCCTGGGGTTATTGGTGAAGAAAACCCTGTCGTAGCGCATGAGAGGTCTGAGAGGTAAAACAGGCAGCACTCCCGGGGGTTGTGAGGGCAGCTGGTGGGTGCAGGAGTGCCATGCAGCCCTAATGCCCGGGCAATACTTGGGCAGGGTCTGCTGGGGCTGGCTGCACAGAGTGCTGGGTGTTATGGGGACTTCTCTGCAGACAGTCTTGAGTTGAGTGTGTTTTCCAGGTTAACCAGGCGATGGTGATCTCCTTAAGGGCTGTGGCTTTACTTTCAGAAATTAGATGGGTTTCTGTTTTTCTAAGTATGTTTGGTTGTGGATGGGAATCAAGGCAAGGTTTGGACTTGGGTCATTTCAACCCCTCTCCTCCTGAGCTACGGGATGCAGCAGTTTTGTGTCTTCCCAAAGATGCTCTGGGTCTGTCTCCTTCCTCTGGCACTTATAGGATCCTCAAAGACATATTGAATTCGCTTGCCTTGGTAACACTGTGAAGGCTGAAGAGGCCGGGGGTGCTGCTTTCCAAAATAAGCTGTTATTCCCTGTGCTGCCCTGGGCTGGATCTAGGCAGGGATGTCCTATTTACAAGGGAATCCCCGAGTTACCGAATAAAATCCTAATAGTAAAAAAATCCAAACTCTTTTAATACTTTCCAAAAATCAACAACAAAAATGTTACATCAAACAACTAAACCAAAGTAAAGCTCTCACGAGTAAACAATACATTTCCAAGCACAAGGACATACAGGCAAACCCACGCTCGATACCCTCGGTGCCCAGGCTTGGGTAGGAGATGCCACAAGGTGCCGGCCAGTCTCTCTGGGATACACCAGAGAGCCCCAGCTGGGTGGCAGGACCGTGTCCTGCTGCGTTCAGCAGAGGAGCACGACAGCCCCAGGGACACATCTGTGCTCACATCCTCAGAGCAGGGTCTTCCTTTCTCCTGCAAGCGCAGCCTGACTGGGCAGGGGTCTTGCTTTGCTAGTGGTTGCTCTGGTTTGAGTCGGTGGGTGGTTCCTGGTGTGATGAAGCTTGTTGCTTGGTTTTTCTATAGAAATGGACTTTTTTTTTCTTTTTTTTTTTCTTGGACTTCTGTTGGCCAAATGAAGGACCTGCTGGTGGAACCAGGCTGCATTCCCTCATCTCTCTCCCTGCATCAGGGAGCAGACATGGAAGAGCATTTCCACCAGCAGATCCGTTCCACTGGGCGAACTGTTGGCTTGATGCAAGCCCTCAGAGCTGGATCTGGGGGCAGGGAGCTTCAGCTATCCCACCCTGGGCACTCCCAGGCTGTGCATCGCTAGTCTTTTCACACCTCCTCCACCACGACTGCTGCCATGCCTGCAGTGCTTGCCCTCCTCCTCCTCCTCCCTGTGGCCACTGAGCGCAGGGTGGGAGGGGGGGGCCTGCGGGTTGAAGAAAGTCCCCTTGGTGAGGAGGCAGCTCAGTCATTGGCATCCCGGGAGCATCCTCCGTGTCCTGGCAGTGGCTGGAGCATTTTCCCTCCGTTTGCCGCAGGAGCACTGTGGAAGGCAGCGGGGGGCAAGATGGAGCCAAATGACAACCCAGCCCTGCAGGGGGAGATGCTGCAAGCCGGGGGGATGCGCACACTTAAGCCTCCCTTTGGTGGCACATGCCAACACCCCCCGCGCACTGTCCT
>NW_009728815.1:0-28579 GCF_000703405.1 Apaloderma vittatum
GGTCTCTGGCTGCCGGCCAGGGTCAAACCATCACATTATCACAGAACAGGATTTTATGAAGGAAAAGTAATAAAAATGCACCTTGCAAACTCTGTATAAATAGTTGATTTTTTTTTCTGATGAAAAGAGTAACATTTCCTCCCTGGCTAATGTGTGTATTGTAAATACTTGTTTTCTCTATGGTAAAATGCTAATGGGAAACTTATGGAGTTTTGCCTTATCGAAACAAACCAAAGTATCATCACGTCTACATAAATGATTAATTCACAATGGCATAACTTCACAAATACCTGTTTTACTTCATCAGTCTTTATAAAAAGTGTTTCTAAAAATTTATGTGGTAATTTTGCAAGGAGGTACACCAGCAAGATAGCTCACATAACAGTGTTTAGACTTTGTTACAGCAGCATTTGCCTGCTAAGAAAATCTCAAGTAACCTTAAAAACCCCTTGTGTTTACTTCTGTTTCACCTACCTAGCTCTGATTCATGAGACTATTCCGTGTTCTTTCTGGCATCAGGATTCAACGGTTTGAGGGAGCAGCACTCCCAGACAGGAGTCATCAGAGGGATGCTGGGTTGCCCATGAGAGAATGACATGGAATGAAAAGAAGACAACAGACTTCATGTTCTCTTAAATTGGTGGCAATCATGTAGAATAAAAGAAACTGCCATATGAGGAACAGTTGAATACGGTAAGACTTTTCTAACTACAAGGACAGCTAAGGAGGAGTGTAATGTGAACCAATGAAGACATGAGTGGTGTGAGGTGGATGGGTAGGGAGTGAGCATCACTAATGACGGAATTTTCCAACAGAAACAGAAAAACGTGGAATGAGGATACAAAAAAGAGTTTACAAGAGCTCAAAGGAAGACTTGACAAGTTTATGAAGTAGAAATCCATTAAAGTTTGTCATGCGCTTTTCACACTTTTATTAACCTTAAATAAATTGTGCAGACAGAAGCCATGTCTAGCTCGAGAAGTCTGGAGGCTGAAAGAAATATTACTTGGGAGAAATACCACTTTTGGTTGGTTTTGTAGTCTTCCATAGAAAGATGCTTTTAGGTATCATTAGAGACAAACTACCTTTAGTCTCACCTAGTGTGGTCACTCCTCTATTGCTAATGTTTGCAGTCAAATATTTGCTAGGGCTCATCTCATGCTAATCAACTAGGAGTCATCTGCATGCCTGTTTACCAAGATTCTCGTTATAACTATTGAAAGAGCTGTGCACCAGAAAATTATTTATTCTCCCTATTTTAGGAAGAGATGAACCATCAGGTAGAGATGTCTTGTGTGTTTCTGCTAACCATAGAGACCCAAGAACAAATCCCATAGATGAGTGGAACACATAGACATGATATCACCATCAGACATGCATGAAATAACATCTTGAGGTTTGTCTTTCCGACAGATTGCAACCTCCATTTTATTTTATAGATGGTCCATTGATTGTAACACTTCCACAATATTCACTTTACTTTAAAATTGTTACTGGAGACCACGAATGCTTTTATAGAAACAAACCAATTCTCCCAGATACCTGACTTAATACAACTTACCTTGTAATTTCTTACCTCTTCCTACTGACATTAAGGAATGTAAGGGAAGCATCTTAGACTTTGGCATGTTAGGGGTGAAACTAGGGGCTGGGAGGAAAAACACTTTAAGATAACCAGCTGCCCAAACCCAATAACTTCACCTTAACTTTAAGTCTTCAGAATTGTTTTCTATGGTTAAACTGTCTTTGTCATATCATGAAAATTTTTCTGATCCTCCCGACTGTCACCTTTGTGACATGTATTCACAGTGCTTAAAAGAGAAGTGTCCTCTTCAGTGAGGACACAATGGGAGTTGATGAACCCTGTAAAACAATTGCAGAGGGGAAAGAATCAGATGCTGATTGCTTAATTTGCACAAAATACAGGCAGAAAGAATACAGTTGTATAAAACCTTGCCTATAATTGTTATCCACACCAATAGTGGGAAAAACACTTTTCTTACGGCAGTTGAGACGATTTCTGGAAGATCAGAAAGGGCCAAGAAAGAGGCTCTGTGGGACATCTATGGTTAGTCTATCAGTCACATTCATCACCAGGGAGTATTTAAACTCTGGTGTAAGTATGCAGAAAAGGTAACGTGATTCAGGCTACCATCAGTGAGAGTGCCAGCTACAGTTCGCCTCTTTACAATAAGAACTATGATTGCAGTGTCAGAAGTCAACTCTAAATCAGAAAGCCTCTGTTAAACAGTCTTGAGGAAGATGCTATGATCAGGAGATTGAACAGCCAAGGTGGAAGGCAGAGGTCTAAATCAGAACTGACTTTCTTTAGTGTAATTACCTGGTACAACATCACAAATGCAATGCAGATAAGTGCATCCTATGGATCTTTAAATTACCAGTTGAGTTGCAGTAATCTAGTAGTTTATTCAGTTTTTTATTAAGCTTGTGAGTGCCAGACATATAGCATTTAGCCACGTGAAATTAGAAGAATAAAAGTTTGTAAATCATGCAGTGTAATACTCATAACATTGGATACACAAAAAGATCACTGCTATGTCTTGGAATAATGAAGAAACCCTTCCAACAAGAAGCTGAAATTTGTCAACATCTACCTAATACATACATTTGGAGCATTACTGAGCTGGTCTCCACATTATGTAGAGCCTCCAGAGGCTATTCTGAAGAAACAAAATATGAGCTGCAAACTGGTTTTGAGAGCTGTGAGAAGTCTCATGTGCTGATAGATTCTCTCATCAAAAGAAATCTGAGAAAGAAAACTTGATTATCAGTATTTTATAGTTTAGTAGGGAGAAAACCCCAAATATAAAAAAGTCCTTTGAATCAGGAAGGCAAGTATTAGTGAGAAACAACAGCTGGAAAACTAAAAGCAGAGGTATTCAAATTGTCAGCAGGACATAAATTTATAATAGTCAAATAGGCTCCCAAAGGAGGCAACAGATTTTCCATCTTTGGCTATCTCAGAATCAAGATGATGGGTTTCTGGAAGCGGTGCAGGACAAGTGGGTGAAATCTCACGAACTTTGTTTTGCAAGATGTCAGGCTCATTGATCTACTGGTCTCTTCTGGCCAGTAACTTGGTGTTTATTAATCATGTAGAAATGACCAAATTCTCAAAGCCCTGTCCAGCAGTGCACAGAGCTCAGTTAAAAATCTGTGTTGGATTATCTGGGATCATTTTTGTTCTGCGCTTAGCCTAACTCTGTGGGTCAAAAGCAGTTTATGTTCACAACTTTTCTCTAAACACTGGAGCTGCATTTTAATGTGGTTTCATGTTGATGTTATTATTAACCTCATTACTTTCTTTATATCACTTTTTTTTTTTTTTTGGTCAAAAACGGGTATTGAGTTGTTCGTAGTGGGATTACAGATGAACTTTGTCCCTAGTAGTCAGATTTTCTTTTTTATTTCTACTTAGACATTTAAAACTTTTCAAAGAACTGTCTCTCTACATTTAGAAAATAAAAAAATAGGAGGTTTAGAAGGAGTCCCATGAAAATCTTGTGTAGTGCCTTGTGCATGCAACGGAATGTTTAATTGAAAATTTAGGATTATAGAATCGTAGAATGGGTTGGGTTGGAAGGGATCTTAAAGATCATCTCGTTCCAATCCCCCCGCCATAGGCAGAGATGCCTCCCACTAGACCAGGTTGCTCCAAGCCCCATCAAATCTGGCCTTGAACACTTCCAGGGGAGAGCATCCACAGCTTCTCTAGGCAATCTGTTGCAGTGTGTCGCCATCTTCAGTAAAGAAACTCTTCCTAAACTGTAAAGATTTTAGATATTTTCAGACATTCTCCATTATAATCAGATATTTATTAACAGTAGGCAACTGATAGATAAATCCTTCCTGGTTGGACACCCACCATTTTCTCCACCAGTAACTACAATTTTCTATCAGACAGTATCTCCCAGCAGAAAAGATTTCCTGTACAGCTGCTGACAAAAGGTGAAATTTGCTGAAGAAATAAAAGCGCCAGTTCACATAATCTTTTGTGTCAGCAGCTTCCCTGTTCTTGCAGGTAAAATCAACTTCCTCAGTAGCTGCACATCTGTGCCACAGCTCCAGGAAATGTTTCCTAGTACTTCTGCATGCTTTCTCCAATTCAACCTAATTATTTTTTAGTAAAGATGTTAGAAATTAAAACATTCAGTACGAGGGTGGCAAGACGTTGGAATAAATTGCCCAGAGATGTTGTGGCTGCCCCCTTGAGTAGCCTGATCTAGTTGAGAGGTGTCCCTGCTCATGACAGGGAGGTTGGACCAGATGATCTCTAAGGTCCCTTCCAGCCTAGACCAGTCTAGGATTCTATGATTCTGTAATTCTATGATTCATTCATCCTCCACTCTAAAACACTTTTATCTGTCGTGTACACAGAATTGTAGAGGAAAGGCCGAGTTAGGTCATGTAAACCACCATTCACTTCTTCAGCACAGCTCTCTACCCTTATTGCTGCATGTCATCCCCTTTCTACCCAAAGGCCATGACTGTATTTGCAGGAGAGTGCTGAGCTGCAGATCCTTTCTTCTGGCCTAGAGCCACCTCCTTATAACACCCACTTGCTAGACTTTCACAGCACTGGAGTGAGAGTGCTGTCCCATTGACTTGGTCCAACACAACAAATGGTTAGAAACATGGGACTGGAGAAACCCAACTTACTAAAAGTTTGGTTTGTGGTGTATAGCAGTTGTGGTCACAGTAAAATGAGTGGCTGCAGGAAGAGAATTAAAATAAGTCAGTCAGCTAAATGGAATCTCTCCCTTGGGACTCCTATCTTTCCGCTGAAGGATCTATGTCTCTCTTTAATTTTATTTTTTAAAAGTTTTGTTTGAAATCAGAGCTTTCAGTCATGAAATTTAGTGGAGGCAGCTGGGAAGCTATGAAGATCTGCTTTCTTTGTCCTTTTTTGCTAATATCAGTATGTTTCCAAAGCAGATGTCTTCAAAGAGTTTATTTTTTTAACACAAAGATGGTTACATGGAAATGCAGAAAATGTTATTTATTTCTTAACAACACTTTCTTCTAGTCCTTTCCTGATAATGACTCTGAAAATGAAAGCAATTCAGGCTGACAGGTCCTCACTGCTTGTAGTACAGCATACAGAGAAATAATGTAAAACTCCTTAAATGTAAAGTGATGAAAGCTACAACTACTTCAGAAACACACCCAGCAGAGGAACGTGACGGTACTTTGAGCAGAATATATTTCCTGAAATCACCTGACTCCAGCAAGTGGATAAAAGTTTGTGTCACTTCCATGGCATTGTATCATGTATAAGACTCTTGAAAGTTTTATTCCTGGAAAGTTCATCCATGACTGGAAGACTAGAGAGAGAAGGATTAAAAAAAACATCCCCAAACCTCTGAGCCAAGGATGTAGTGTAGAATTTAAATAACATTTCAGAGAGGGCCACATTTAGATGCATTTCACAGAGATGTATTTATTTTTTGAATAACCACAATACTCAAAGCACTTTAGCAACAGGCAGGAGGAAACTGCCTCAAGGATAAACAGAAGACATTGAAAATGGCTGTTATAACCCTGCAATGCATTTGGTAGACTAGAAAAATAATAAAGTTAAGCCAAATGAAATATAAAGCAGAATGATTATGAAACAAAATCTGGACACCTCAGGCTCCAGCCTGCAGTCTCTACATTGGAAAGAAGAGAGTAAGTATGTGGCTGATCAAAATAATAGTTTCATTTGAGTGACAGGTGCCAGGTTGATTGCCAGATTTTCTTTGTTAAAAGCATCTCTAAGGCATTCCTCACTGTAGTAGGGAGAGTGGTCCATACTCGCGTTTTCTTTCATTCTCCAGGTCAAGAATACAGCGATACTTGGCAGTTGGCCCAGACGTGTGAGCTGTGGTCAGTGACCATACTCCTGATTCCTGGATAGGAATTTCATGTCTAGTGACAGGATTTCATGTCTGATGTGCACTGCTCGGTGGCTGTTGAGTCACCAAACCCAGCAAGACCAATAAGAGCCCCAGAGGAGTGGGATGCAACTGAACAGTTCCCATGCAGGCAACTTGAAAGGTGATGTTGATAAAAGATATAGTGTTGGATGATTCTTTCAATGTTCACTGTTGCTTACATTATTTTCCACCTCATGAAAGCTTTTTCTGCTATGGTCACTAGTTTCCACCACTAATAAGTGGTTTATAGCTTGTATCAGGATAACGGGTACATTTACTTGCTTATCACTGTTTCTTCACTGCATGCTTAGTTCCATTGCCACAACATTTTGTTAATATATTATTCTCTTCTTGTGGTAAGAACATGAGTGGTGTCCTTACCCCTACTCAGCCTTGACAAAGCATTTGGACAGCATGCAGAGATTTTGTGTAATGGTCACAACAAAACATAAAACTTTACTCAATGAGGCTTATCAACCTTGCTTCTGTTTCAGTGGAGACAGAAAATAATAGTTATCCAAGGATAAAATCTTTGACAACTGTCTAAATATTAGTTTTTTCATCCTAAAAGCATTATTTCTTAGTTATTTCTTTCCAGTCCCAGGAATCTGGTTACTGAGGAAACAGTTATTTAAAAGACTGTTCTGTTATACTGTGTAAATTTCTCTCAATCCTAAACACTGATAAATGTGGGATAAAATTCCACATACAATCTAGTGGATACAAATTATGGTTAGGTCGATGTAGATGGAAGTACTTGCAACTGTGAAAGAGTTCCTCTTTGATCCTTTTTATTGTTTACCATCTTTCCCAGAGATTTGATTAGACCACCCAATGAGAATCTGGGTCTGTAAAGATGATTGACATGTGGAAGTATCTTTCATGAGGCTCTGCAATGTCTGGGAAAATAATAAAGTACCTGAAACTGTTCCCATATATGATGTTCATTTCTGGAGCATTTCTTGTCCTGAATAATGTTTTATCCCCCAGGTGATAGATATTCTTGTGAGAGAAGATACATCTCCCCAGGAAAAGGTGTATTAGTATTGTATTCATGAAGAATGTTGAAGCAAAAGGTATTTTAACACAATAGCTGAACATAGACAGCAATTAGTTTCCTTCCCTTCTTCAGGGGCTTTTTATATAAATCCCATGAGGGTTTTGCATTTACCTATTTTGTTACAGACCATTTTGCCACATTTAAAACGGCCTTCAAGGCATTTTTAGAAAGCTATTACTCAATGTCAGGCTTGCAAAATGTCTTACAGACACTGAGCATTCAGCATCCACAGTGAAGATTGCAGCAAATAGGGCTGAACTGTTAGAAGATGCAAAGAGGAAGCATTAGGAATGGGAAAGGTGCCAAGTTTCTCAGAGACGCAGAGGTAATTCTTTCATCACTGTCATTGTTGGTTCCCAAGTCAGGTTGTGTTTCTAAAAAGCAGTTGATTTATAAGAAAGTCAGAGGATATTTTACTGTGCAGTCTCAGAACTTGTAAGAATAACTGGATTATGACAATTATCATATGGGGGCTACGACACCTTTGTCTTCATACCCATGGACAGTGGGGTTGAGCGCACCCTCTCTGCAAATTAATGACGCCAAGAAATTGACATACTGGAGGGAAGGGAAGCCATCTGGAAGAACCTGGAAAGGTTTTGGAGGGCCTGTGTGGAATTCACGAAGTTCAACAAGACCAAGCACAAAGTCCTGCAACTGGATCAGGGCAATGCAAAGCACAAACACAGGTCGGGCAGTGAGTGGATCAAGAGCAGCCTTGTGGAGAAGGGCTTGGGGTGCTGCTGGATGAAAACTGAATATGAGCCAGCAGTGTGTGCTCACAGCCGAGAAAGGCAATTGTCTCCTGGCCTGCGGTCACGTCCCGCCCAGGAGAGGGGAATAAGTGACTTTTAGATTCATAACACCCCAACGGCCTGGACAACAGTGAGACAAGTCTCAAAGCCCATACATAACCATTTATTAATTTGTCACAACGCATAGACTGGACTCACGACAATCGGTTATAGTTACAAGACACATTAGGGCAGATAATAAACTATGACTTAATGATAACGAGGAAAAGACTAGCTATGCAATAAACTACAGCAAGCTGCATCTTAATGATAACAAGGAAAAACGACCTAACAACTTCTAATAGGCAGCATTATACTTCTGATTACAAAACAGAAAGTAAGTATAAACTAAGCAAGCAGTATGATAGGCCTTGTATTACTTAGTGAGAGAGAAGAAAGGAAAGGAAAGGGGAGAGGGGGAGAGAGAGACAGAGATCACCGGTTCGGGTTCCTGCGTTGGCTGACAGCAAGGGTTCAAGGATGCTGTCATCTTTTCTTCTTCTCCTGCACTTTTCTTCTTGGTGTCTTCGTCTTAGTCTACATGCTTCTTCAGTCTGCTTTCTTCTGTCCCTCTTGCTTCCACTTTTGCTTCAACTGTCCCGCATTTATACACACTTTCTTGCAGTGTGTCAGGTAGGGGATCAAGGCACTTCATTGTTTTCCGTAATCCTCATTAGCGTACGCGATTGCCCTATCTCCTTGGAAGATATGCTACAAGACAAGGCCATCCTGCCTCCGCAGAATTAACCTATCTATCTCATGCATATATTCGGTGCCAGGGCTGTTTGAGGCATCTCTTTATTTGATCCCTTCTACAATATTCCATCGTTTTGCCACATAGGACCAGAAACTGGTCTTGTTTTTTGACTACGCTGGAGGATTGTAAAAACTACAAGAAACATTTAAGGCAAAATTCACGCATCAGTCCACTACACCTGCATCAAAAAGAACATGATCAGCAAGTCAGGGCAGGTGATTCTCTCCCCCTGCTCTGGTGAGACACCACCTGCAGCTCTGTGTCCAGCTCTGGAGTCTCCAGCATAAGAAGGGCATGGACCTGTTGGGTGGGTCTAAAGAAGGCCACAAAGTTGGTCAGAGGGATGGAGCATCTCACCTATGAGGACAGGCTGAGAGAGATGGGGCTGTTCAGGCTGAAGAGGAGGCTCTGGAGAAACCTTAGAGTAGCCTTCCAGTGCTTAAAGGGGACTACAGGAGAGACAGAGAAGGACTCTTGATTTAGGAGTGTAGGGATAGGATGAGGGGTAACCATTTCAAACTGAAAGAGGGTAGATTTAGAATCACAGAATGTTAGAATCACAGAGTGTTAGAGGTTGGAAGGGACCTCTAGAGATTATCTAGTCCAGCCCCCCTGCCAGAGCAGTATTAGATACAAGGAAGATCAGACTAAATACTAAGAAGAAATTGTTTACTGTGAAGGTGGTGAGATACTGGCACAGGTTGTCCAGAGAAGCTGTGGCAGCCCCTTCCCTGGCAGTGCTGGAGGCCAGGTTGGAAGGAATTTTGAACAGCCTGGTCTGATGGAAGGTGTCCCTGCCCAGGGCAGGAGGATTGGAACTAAACAATCTTTAAGATCCCTTCCAACCCGTTGTGTTCTATGGTTTTATGATTCTTGCAAAACAACAGCCTTCCAGTATCTCTTTTTTCTCTCTCTAATGCTCGTCCTTCTCTTTGAATCTAGTACATGCAATGGAAAGACTGTTTTATTCCCCCACAACCTCACTGCCAGTCTTCTTCATTCAATGCTGAATCATCTTGTCATGCTAGGAACCTGTGCACAACATATAAATGGGTTCAAATTATCTCTTTGAAGAGGTTCCTGAGGTTCATTTACCACTAAAAGGACACATTCACTCTTCCTCTTTGTGAACAGTTGTAACAAGGAGAGGCCACCATCCTTCTCTTGAGGTTTCCTTAGTGCCACTAGCTCAGGGCGTAAAGAAAATTAAAAAGTAACAGCAGTGTTTTGAGTTATGAAGTGTATTGAGTTATGAATTGAGAGAGAGAGTGTATGTGAGTAAGTTGAAGTCTTAGAATTAAAAAAGGCTAAACGATATCTGGGACTCCTGGTACTGATATCTGGGACTCCTGGTACTTTCACATTCCTGGACTCCATTAGTAATAAAATTATAAATAGTTGGAAACATTTTGCCTTGGATACTTCTACAGAGCACCTCAGTGATTGTCACGAACATACATAAAATGCCAGCTAAGTATCTGGAGAAAAGCAGAGAAAGTGTCATTATCATATAGGTGGGACAAATATTTATATTAATATTGGTATTTAGGCTTCTAAGGCCCAGGTATTTTAGCAGCACTTAAATTTTTTCCCAGCTATATTTCTTCAAACATCTGAGCTCCTACTTCCATTTGTGTCAAATTATTTAGAGTTCTCACAATTCAGAGTTTCTGTTCAGAAACTGAAAAGTAGATGTTTTCAAGTTCTCTGTGGACAGAAGAAGAAGAAAAAAGAGAGAATGCTATTTAACAAAAATTAAATGAGGACTCCAAATCCCTGCAGTTACAGGTGTCTTGTTCCCAGCTCTTACGCAGCACACCTGGACAATGGAGGTTTGGAAGAGATAAGTGTGCCAAGGAGTTGGAGATGGGGCTCCTGCCGCTGCCTTGATGATGGTGGAGTTAGAAGCTCTATTCTGGATATTAGGGTCTGTCTTCAGGCCATCAGCCTTGGAAAGTGATGTCCCAATTAGACCCCCACAAAAGCTGTCAGAAACTCAGGATGCTCTGAGCTAGGAAACTGGCAAGTTTTCACCACAGGCATGATGCAAACGTTTCATCTTTGATTAAGATCTCTTATCTCAAAGAATTTCTAACTGTCGATATTTGTAACAATATTTATAAATGACATATAATGCATATCATATATCTTAAATGAATTGTAGTGATTGTTAGATGAAAGTTGCTAGGGAGTGGCTAAATAGCTGAGTAGTTCTCACTGGTATTTATTTCCTACCACACCAGTTCACTGAAAAGCTTGAAAAAGACTTCAAGCTGAAAGAAGCATCTTCTTTTCTAGAAGGACCTTGTCATTTTGCTTTGCTTTTCAGAAAACGTTGCATCCACTATTCAAGTAAAGTTTCTGGAGATACAGACTTTAGACAGTGAAAAAAAAATGTGAATAGATATGCAGAACTGGCCCACTGGCAGAAGTGATTGTGCAGTAAAATCGGGAGACATTTAGCTACATGAGAAATTCTATTTTTGTTTTCTTGTGATTCAGGAATTGTTACTTACGTCAAGTCCAAATATTGCACTGAGAACCAAATAGTAATGGGCCTTCTCCTCAGGTTTCAGTACCTGCCAAGCCAAGCTCATAGCAGGAGGAAGAAGCTCATACTCCTTCCCTAAGTATTTTTAATGTACTTTCAATAGACTCCTGCATGTCCCACATTCTCCTAAATCCTGTGGTCACTGCAAATCCTCTATTGCTTGTTGTAAAATAATCAAGCTCCTAACTTTTTCTAGGCAGTCTGGAGTAAACTATGTGACCATTCCCAGGTAATTCCCAGTGACGTGTTTTTGCATAAAAAATGGAGTTTGTCTTCACTGAGGTATTGGCCTTGCCACTGTTAGTCTTCACTTTTCCTCTGCAGCACAGCTGCCATCACGCTGAGACAGAGGAGATGTGATCTCATTTGTGACTCTGAGACAGGAGAGATGGGATCCCATTCGTGATTCTGAATACAAACTTCCAAACAAGCTCAACTGCAATCCAATTAGTTGAGGTGGAAAACCAGAGCAAGACTCTTGATTAGAATTTACATGCATTAACATTTACAGTAGACCAGACAAAGTAATAAGCTGTTCCCAAAATAAGCCGATGATGTGCGTGGCACATGTAAAACAGTGTGACTGATTAAAATCTTGCAGCTTCGTTGCTGGTGTCTACAGGCGAAGTCAGCTCCCAAACTCTCCTACTCCATTCTCTATTTATACCACAGGATTGCATGTGCTCTCTGCTTGCTACAAGGACAATTGTGATAATACTTTAGCTAAATCCTCGCTGATTTCAGGGGAGCTGGACCAACCACAGAAAGCTGGAGTATGATGGTTTGTATGTGGTTTCTAATATTATTGCGCTTATTATGGGCCATAGGATTGATCTAAACAAGTTTTATGCCTGGTGTGGAAAATTTAATTGAAAGCGCCCTGAGGCGTAAGGAGATTAGATTTTACTTTTTGCTTTTCTGTGTGTGACCAACTGAATCACATTCAAGTTTCTGGTTTTGCTCTATTCCACTCATAGGCACAACATCAAACTGTGTTGCACGCTCCTGCAGATGGCGTCTTGAGCTAAAGCTTAGGTTTTGTGTTTTATTATGTTTGTCGTAAGTCCTAAGAGATGGAAGGGCTCCCCTTTCATCTTCATTTTTCCAGTTCCTTGAGCCAGTTATCTGCCTGTGCTTGCCCCTTCCTCCATTTTTGACCTCTGGTGCTTGAACACTTCTGGTCTGAAAGTTTAAACTGAGCTTTCAAAAGCTGTACCGTTGGTGGGGCACACAATAACAGAATGATGGAAGTGTTGAGGTTGGTTGGGACCCCTGAAGATTGTCTTGTCCAATACTCCTGCTCAAAGCAGCAGGTTGCCCAGAGTCATAATTAGTGCAGGTTGCTCACAGCCATGTCCAGTTGGGATCTGAGTATCTCCATGGGTGGAGAGTTTGGGCAAACCTGTCCTGGTGTTCAGTCACCTTCACAGCAGGAAGGTTTTTTCTTGTATTTAAATGGAATTTCTTGTATTTCAGGTTGCTTCTTGTCACTTCAATGGGCAATACTGAGAAAAATGTTACACCCTCTCATGTGTTGCCTGGTCTAGTCGAGAGGTGGCGTCCCTGGTGGCAGGGAGGCTGGATTAAAATGATCTCTAAGGTCGCTTCCAGCTTAGGCCATTCTATGATTCGATGATTCTATGATCAGGTACTTCAACATGTTAGGATCTTCTCTTCTTAAGGCTGAACAGCCCTAGCTGTCTCAGCATTTCCTCAGGCAACACATGCTCCAAGCCTTTGATCATCTTCACTGCTCTTTGCTAGATTCGCTCCAGCATGTTCTCATTGCTCTTCTTCTTGGGAGCCCAGAATTGGACAGAGAGATGAGGTCTCACCAGTACTGAGTAGTGAGGATTCTTTGCATGAACTGGATCATTTTAAGACTGGGATGGGGCAATCATGCCTTCAGATGTGCCTTAAACTACGTGATGGTCAGGCCATTAACTAACAGGTTGGAAAGTCCTTATTCTGCAGTGAACCTTGTACAGGTCCTTAGATCTGTCAAACTGTGCTGTGCTTACTTTTAAGCAAATTATTGTTGATCTACGCAATTGCATCCATCTGGTTTTCACAGGCATTTCCTTCCCGTGTATATTTTTCTACTAAATATACATCGAAGATTCTGTGGCTATTCCCTCTCCTCAGGACATATTAGCTTTGCCCTCTATGTTCAGCGTAAATGGGACAAGACCTTTTAGATATCAGCTGAGGAAAAGGCCCTCAAGAAGATTTATTCACCAGGCTTTGATATCCACATCATTGCCATTCTCAGAGTAAGATCCCTTGGGAAGAAAGAGAAACCTCTATCCCAGGGCAAATGGTTCACTTTGAAGTTCTACCAGCCTAAAATATCCTCTTGCAGCTCGGTCACAGGAAAATCAAGCCAGTCCAAACTCATGCAGGCTCAGGCTGTATTATTTGTAAAACTTCCTAATATCTCTCCCGCAACACTTTCTCCCCTAGTCATTTGACTTCTAATTTTGCCAGAATACTGCAATAACACAGAATATGTTCATATTTTCTCTTTTGGCTCAAACATAACATTGGTTATGCTCACGAGCAGGGGGAGAATACGCTGTCAATATTGCCTTGCTCCCACCAGGGATGAGCCAAATAAATTAAAACAAATCAGCTGCCAGAATCTTTGCCCATCTCTATGACTGTGAAAATTTAATGTTGCAGAGCATTTTCTCGTGGGTCTACGAGAAGAAATTGGCATTTGCTCACAGTGGTCAAGAACTGGATTCTGGCACAAAGAGTTTCTTCACTCTCGTGGTCTTATACGTCTAATATTTTTTAAAATCCAAATTCCTCGCAAGGGATCTCAGAGGAACTCAGTCAAAATCATGTCCTTTCCAAACGCTTGGGTGTACCAAATATGGAGATTTTTTTTTTTTTTTTGCAAGTTCAATCCTTCCCTCCATCAAGTTTTTTAAATCTCTCCAGTGAGAATAGATCCGTAAACTCAAAATTCCTAGGGAAATTCCATTCTTCCAAACTCTCTGGCATATTTGAAAAAAGTTAATCTATCAGAAAAGTTTTTCCCCATAATTTGCCTCCCAGGTTTGACTTTTGTGGGGGTAAGTGTTCATTTGGATTCTGGAAAAGGCATTTTATTTGCAAATCAGTCTGAAACCATCCTTGCCATTCTCAGGTTGATGAATCATAGAAAAGTTCTAATTATTTGCAGTTTCCATGTTGCTCTCATTATCTGAGGCCCATTTATATTCAACACTGTGAAAGATTAGGATTTCAGTGGAATGAGCACTGAAAAACGCTATAAAGTAACCTCAAAGACTCAGCTAGGTTGAAATGGCTAAAGCATTATTTTCTATTCAGTTTTAGCTTATTTTTTATTTTATATCTTGGAAACAGTCTTGTAAAATATTTTATATTTACTCTGGAAGGTAACAGAATATACTGGTCATATAGCCTGACCAGGACTATTTTGTGGAAAAATAATTTATCGACTGATAAATGGGCCAGCTAACTGCTTTTTTACGATGTTTCATCACATGTTCTGCTGGCCAGGTTGCAATCTGACTTCTAAATGCTGTTCTTTTCCTCTGCCTCTGAGTCATTTGTAAAAGTTACAAAATCACTACTTCCTGCTACCAGCTGTGAAAATGTGTTCCGAACAAGTTAAATTATTTTTTAAAAAATCCAGCTGTTTCTTTTTAAATTTTCTCTCTCTGTCCTCCCAAATTGATTAAAGCAACTGAATTTTAGTGTCTTTGTATACTCTGAAGGACATGCAGACTTCCGATATTGATGTCTTTTTGGCAAGGAGAGAACTTAAGCACTAATCTTACCGCTTTGACTTATTGTCTGTGCAACTGAGACCCTTCACCAGGTTCTCTCCATTGGCTTCTTTAGCAACCCAACTTCTTAAAAAATCTGTAGAAACAGCGACAAACACTAGAGATTTTCACCACAAAAACAAAGAGGTGGATTTGCAAACATCTTTTGTGCTGTTCTGGGAAAGTTTGCACTTCTCTTGTCCCACAGCTTGCCTATTTCCAAGTGCAGGTTGCTGCTTCTATGTGACACAGGTTGCTCTGTGATTCCTGGAGGAAGTGATTCCTCCAGATTGCTGGACATCCAGGATCTTGGAAAAATTATCCTTCTGTATCTTAAAACAGTCCTGCACTGTGCTTAGTGGCTCTGGTGCTTCCCTCCGTCCTCTGCTGTATATAATCAGATCAATATTCTGAGTTTACACATATTTTTTCTAGAAAAAGTCTGTAGACACCAGTGGGTATCACCTCTCTTTTTTTCCTAGTGTTGCTACGTGTGGCTCTTGTGTGTGTTATAGTATATTTATACACCATAACAGCACCGGATCCATCTCCTTCCTACAGGGAATATAAAATCTTAGAAGCAGGATGCTTATTCCACATCTCTGTACACTAAGTCTCAGGCTGTAACCCCAAGACCCATTTTAATGTTAATGTATTCAGCAGAATATCCAGGTTAGGGGGTGAAGAGGTGTCAGGAAGTGGCAAAAATGAAGCATCTTACCATGATTTCTTTCTTTAAGGCAACTTGCAGACTTCTCTTTGCCACAAGCACTGGTAACAAGAACTCCCGAGCTCTCTCAGGGGAAATGTCTCTGAGGACAAGCGTTTTCTGCAAGAAGCACAATGAAGACTTAAACTCAGCACTGCCCATTAGGCTTCCAGTTATCTGATAGATTCAACCAAGCTGAGTTAAGTGCCTGAGCTTCCTACATAGCACCAGGGAAAAGCAGGCAGGTGTCAGAGTACTACAAAGGAGTTGTATGAAAAAGTCAGTAAAATTTCCCAGACTGACATCTTGCCAGGTTTTGTTACACAGGCAGCACTTCAAGTTTAAAAGCTTGTGCAACGGTAGGTTCATTATAAACTCCTGTAGCTGAAAAAACAGGGTGCAAACTTCTGCTGAGGTCTCCTATCTGCTGGTATTGTGAAATGAGGATGTCTTTCCTCTTCCAGCTAGAACTAATTAAATGTCAGTTGGCAAAGGGCCTTGTGCTGGAATCTCTTGCTGCCTAGAAGAAACATCTGCAGCTGAGTTGCAGAGAAAATCTCAGTCTTGATTTGGCCTGGTACATACTTAAAGTGATCAGGGATATATGAGAGACTTGGGAGCACTTTCCTGCCTCACGCCAGACTGAGGTCCCTGCCATGAAGATGAATTTACTGTTTCATTCAACTGAAAGAAAAAATGCACAACACCCTCTGCTGCCCTGTGGAGCTGGACTGGACCCTGCAGAGATGTAGGAGGTGTTGGGAGCAGTACAAAGGTGCAGCCCCACGTTCATGCCATGCCATTGTCTGGGGTATGTGGCAGTGCTGGACTCAGATATGTTTCTTTGCTCACCTCATGTGAAATCACATCTCCATCGCAGCTTCATTTGCTTGAAAATGTCTGAAGAGAATGTATGGCCACTGTGACACAGCCTGGTCACATCAAAGTCAGCCCTGCTTCTGCTCTGTCCTGTGGGCCAAGCCATATGATGTGCACTCTCTGTGAAGACTGGGATTCTGACAAGTAAGTGGCATCATGATCACTGTGCCCTAACCTTTCCCTCCTCTCTCACTGGCATTCCAGACTTTTCTTCTGCGATCACTAGGCTGTTGGGTTTTGTTTTGGTTTGGGTTTTTATTAAGCAACAAAAGTAAATGTGCAACCAGATAAATATTATGTATCATTTAGAATAAGAGTAGAGGATGTTGGTTTCAGCATCTGGCTTGGTCCTCACATAGACTTTCCCACCAGAAAAATGTGAGTAAAGCGTAAAGCTTTATCTTCCTTCGCCGATCTTGCAGATAAGTGCTTCTCTACAGAAAAGTTCACATTTGAAGCGTAAAACTTTATCTTCCTTCCCCGATCTTGCAGAAAAGGCACAGGGATAGCAAATAAGTGCTTCTCTACAGAAAAGTTCACATTTGGGTTTGAGCTTTCTCCCCTAACAGGCACATAAATTTGTAACAGCAGAAGCATTGTTATCTGTCCACACAACACAGATAAGGGGTTTTCAGCTTCAGAGTTCATTTCTCTTAAAAAACACACATAACTGGTCTGCTCACCCACAAGTATCTGAGCAGAAAAGTATTGAATGGCTCCACAGCTCACAGTTCCCCCCTGTAAACTAGGACCTGGAGTTTTGTTTCCTTGCAAGCTTTTCTGTAAAGAAAGGGGATGACTACAAGATGGGGAAGAAGAGCCTCAAGTAATTAGTCCTTGGAACTTCATAGACTTCAAATGATCTCCCACAGCTTCTTCTATCGTGTAAGCAAAAATCAGGATGAGTAGTAAGTAAGTTACAGATTAATGAACTGAATTCAGCTTCTCTTAGTGTATTTTTCAAGCTGAAGAGACTTAAAGATGTGGCATCAAACGACATAGATTTGTCTCTTGATGAGCAAACCTTTGTTTTATGCACTTACTCATTTCAGTTCTAGTGTTCAAAGTGTAGAATTCCCAGAAAGATCCTTTTGCAGTGGTTAAAACAGAAAAAATGGCAGAATAATTCCAAATATGGAGATTGTTTTAAGGCTTCTTTGGTTTCAGCTAAATGAACTGTTCCTCTTGATTCATAGTAATCTTGCAAGATGTAATTAATTTTTTAAAAATCTCGGTTTCTCTTGAAATCTCATTCACTCATTTGCTTTCAAATGATGAAAATAGCTTTTTTTTTTGCCTGGTTGCTTTTTTTTTTTTCATTTGAAGCAGCTGTGTCTTCATTCCTTTCCATTCTTGTCATGGTAATTATATTAGGCAATATTTGTCACATAATTACTTTTTTTGTCACGGTTGTAGAATTATGTTTTTTTCTGTAATTGATACTCCTCTGAAGTTAGATATTTCTTTTGTTTATCATTTCAGGAGCATTCACTAGGAATGCAAGAATGGTTATTCAAGCTCATACTCATTCTAGAATTTCTTTTGATCTTTGCTTTTTAAAAGTGGCTGCTTCTAATTCTTTCATGTTTATCAAGTTCCTACCCTAATAGTAAACCTCACTTCTGAGTTTCTTTAATTTGAGCATTAGAAAAGAACGTCACCAGCCTTTTACAAAAGAAACACAAAGAACAAATTACAGCTTAACAGCAGGGTAATAGCAGCAGCTGGCAATATTAAATTGCATTGTGTATAACAGGCAGTGAACATTTGGGTGAGCAATTGAAAAGAAAATGCTATCTGCAAGATATGTCATGAAGAATGATGTCAGATTTCCTTAGGAGCCTGTAGAAATATCATACTAGCGTGAAAGTGCCAGATTTCTAAATGCCTTGGCCCATGGGAGTAAGCATTCAAGATTGCAAGGGAAGCATCTGCAATCTGGCTCACACATCGTGGAGCAGCAAAGAGCCCTTATTTTTGCCATGGGATGCCCGTGCAAGGAAAACTGCTGCTTGTGTAACTGCCCCAGGTTCCGTGCTGTTTTAACATCACCTCCCCATGTCAAATTACTATCATCTCCGGATTTATTGCAAGCCCCTGGAGAAATCCACCACAGCTTAAGAAGGAGGCAAGTGGAAGATTTCCCAAAGCAACCCACTAATAGTTCCAAAAGAATTGTGGAAATAATTTGCCTCACATTTGGAAGAAACAATGTGGACTCCCAAAAGAAAAGTACGGTGTTGCAGTGTTCCTTCTATATCGTGCTTTTTCTGTCAAAAGCATCTCCAAAACCACCAAAAAAGAACAGTAATATATATGTCTAACCTCACCTCCCCCCAAAAACAATATTCTACCCCCTTCTAGGAAGTAGAAATGGAAAAATTATAAAGAGATCTGAAGCGATAATTTGGTTTACCTCTTATATGCAATGATCTGCTTAGCTGGAAACTATTCTTAATAGCATATCTTATCTCTGCGTACTTTGAAAAAAAAATTTTGCCTTTGTAATTTTCGTTTATGTGTCTGAAGATCCTCAATCCAGTCTCATCTACTGTTCTTTTCGCTTGGCTCAATCACTGCAGTTCCTTCAGTTTTCCCTTTTGGTGTGTATTTTCAAATCTTCCAGTCTTTCCTGTTACTCTCCTCTGGACACAGAGTAAAAAGGTACAGCTTTATTGAGGCATGGCATTCCAACTGAAGTCAGAGTAGCCCAGATTAGCCATTATAAAGGACAATTTATTGTGTCTTGCAGGATCATAGAATCGTAGAATTATAGAATGGCCTAGGCTGGAAGGGACCTTAGAGATCATCTAGTCCAACCTCCCTGTCACGAGCAGGGACGCCTCTCAACTAGATCAGGTTACTCAAGGCTCCATCCAACTTGGCCTTGAACCCCTCCAGGGAGGGGGCAGCCACAACATCTCTGGGCAATTTATTCCAAAGTCTTGCCACTCTCATACTGAAGAATTTCTTCCTAAGATACAATCTAAATCTGTTCTCCTTCAACTTAAACCCCTTTCCCCTTGTCCTATCGCTGGACACTCTTGTAAAAAGTCCCTCCCCAGCCTTCCTGTAGGTTCCCTTCAGGTATTGGAAGGCAGCCATTAGGTCCCCCCGAAGTCTTCTCTTTGCAAGACTGAGCAATCCCAGCTCTCGCAGCCTGTCCTCGTAACAGAGCTGCTCCAGCCCCTGGATCATCCTTGTGGCCTCCTCTGAACACGCTCCAACAGATCCACGTCCCTCTTATGGTGGGGAGACCAGAACTGGACACAGGATTCGAGGTGGGGTCTCACAAGAAGCTACTCATGTTTATACAGCCCAGTATAAATTTCATCCTTCTGCAGAAATGTGAATTTTCTTACTATGTGTTTTCTTTTATGGCTGTCAATTTGAAGTTCAGTAAATCTCTTTTCAGTGGATTGGCTGTCTAACCACTATTTCCTGCATTTGTAAAGGGGATTATCGCTGTCTAAAGGTAGAAACTTGCACTTATTTGTAATAAATAGTACCATAGCTCCCCTTTTTATCAAGAGTATTCAGTATTCTACTTATCCCCTCCAGTATGCTGACAGTCACTTCTTTTTATCAGAATTTTTAGATTGTCTACAAACCTAAAATCCTACTTCTTAGTCAGAGTTACTGAGTATATGTAATAGCACAAAACTCAAGAGAGTTCCAGTGCCATGTGGCTCTGTCTGAACTGGCAGTCATCCTTTAATAATTAGAGGACAGTTTTTCAGCTCTTTCTGCACCCTCCATAGAGCAGTTACACCCAGCTGATACTTTCATATCTTACCACTGAGGATGTTATTTAGGATAACACAAAAGAGTCATTAAAGGCAAGATACAACTGCTTTTTCCCTAAGGACTATTATCGTATCTTGAAAGGAAAGTAAATTGCTTTGAAATGTTTTTTTTTTTTCTGGATAGACTCATGTTTGCTCCTAAACTCCTGATTTCCTATATGTTTGCCAGTTGTTTATTCTGTGATAGATTTTTAAATTATTTTTAGCCCCTGGAGATTAAGATGGATGATGAAAATTCCTTAGTGCTCTTTTAAAAAGACAGTTGATATGGCAGTATGATTTTTGGCTTGCCCTTTTTTTTTTCCCCAGCTGTAGGGGTTTCAGGTATCCATTCTACAGGAAAACCACCAGCTGTTTGCAAGTTATTTCAACCAGTTCTCTGTATGAAGGTAAACAACATAAAGTTAGATGGGAACTTTTAAGATTTCTCACCACTTTTACTTGGTTTTAATTTCTAATCTCAGTTACCACTTGCATTACTTGGGTTGGCCTCTCTGCTCTGTGCAAGTTTCATTTGTGTATCTGGACAAGGGTAATTACTTTAGAGAAGACTGAAACAAAAAAGAAATTAAACATCATTCCTGTTTGGTCCCCATGTGTTGCCTGATCTAGTCGAGAGGTGGTGTCCCTGGGAGCAGGGAGGCTGGATTAAAATGATCTCTAAGGTCCCTTCCAGCCAAGGCCATTCTATGATCTATGATCATAATCTCTTGGCATTATCTGTTGACAACTCCCACTTTCTGCTGAAGCAAGAAGAAAATTTCCATGTTTTTTTACTTGCTACTAATGAACCTTGCAATTGCCATTTTTGTGGCTGTGACTAGTTTTCCCTCATATTGTATATCAGCCTTTCTGATTTTCCTTTTTGGACTCAACTTTCCTTGCCTAATTATAGAAACGAAAGGCTTTGGTCTAGCCGTGCATATTATTTAATTTTTAAATTCAGGGCATTTAAGTAAGCATATACATTTAAGTATTTTTGGAAAAGAAAAATTTTAAACAGATTTTGGTGCATCTCCAGCATATGATCTGTGAAAAGTACAAGTATATGTATGACTTTTGAACCTACTTTAATTAACATTTAGAGACTATATTTTAGCTGATTACTTTGAGTGGCTGAGATTACAAGAGTGTCTGTAATTGTTATTCTCTGCCTAGAGCGTTCCATAAACACTTTTCTAACTGAATAAATATGAAAGGCATCATCATACAAATTTATCTCTTCCAATCCCAAATAACAACATGGTGCTTTCAAGCTTTGCATTTAGATTTTTTTCATCTCCTGCTCTTCTCCTTCACAATCCCTTCTTTAATTAGACTACATTTCTAAAAACCATAAAGAAAAGTAAATGACATATGAAAATGATGTTGTGTTACATTAACTTAACAGATGGTGAAGACTTACTTCACTGAATGCGAATATCAACATTAAGCCTGTTCTCCTTCTGCTAAATGAGACCTAACCTGCTGGAAAGGCAGTCCTACTGGTATTAACGTTTTCGCTGCACAGACCCATTCACTGGGATAAAGTGGTTATTTTTATCTCCTTGATTGTCTTAAATTTTAATTATTGGTTATTGCATGGGCATCGGGTTTTATTCCCTGATATACTGCTAACCTGAACATTTTTCCAGCACAAATCATCCAATATCTTTAGGATTCAACTTATTCATTAGGAAGACGGGAATGAAACTTAACTACTAGGAAAACATTGTAAAGTTTCTGGGAAATTAGAAATTTGCTCAGCAGAAAAAGTTTCCAGCCTTTTCCATAGTCCCAAGCCTTGAATGAAAGAAAACTTCCTTCATTTTTCTCACGGTATTTTTGCACTCAGAAAATCAGATATTTCCTTAATGTTGTTTTATGGTGCAAATCAAGTGTCTAGCTTGGACATACTTGCGCTGACTGCAACACAAAACTCATCCTTCCCTTTTCCACATGCATCCACATGCATACACATACATACACACAAATTTCCTCACCAGAAGTCTTTGGCAAGCTCAACTAGCTACATAGAATAAGTCAGCTGAAATAAATTTCTGTAGTGACTTACACTAAGTTTGCACAAATTGTGAAGGCCTTGAGCCAGAAGAAAAACAAATAAAGACAGAAAGAAAGAACGCAGGGTAAGGAAGGAGGGAAAAGGGAAGAAACCATTTAAAGGATTTTAGCGTCTCAGTGATCTTGCCACCAAGCACTTCAAAATTAGGCTTTTCTTCACAAAAGTCTTTGGAGGGGCAATCAAAATAAAGCTGGTCTTGGAGCATGACTGACAAAAGCCAGTATTTCTTGAAGCATAAAGATATTTTCACTTTCTTTTCAAACATATGTTTGCATCATTTACAGAAAATATCTGATCGCTTTATTCTTCCTAACTGGGATTGAGCTCCCTCTGTGTCCTGCTGGTGCTCCAATCCAGATTGCTCATCTTACAGGCAGCCCCTCAAATTATAGAATCAGAGAATGACATAGGCTGGAAGGGACCTTAGAGATCATCTAGTCCAATCTCCCTGTCATGGGCAGAGACGCCTCTCAACTAGATCAGGCTACTCAAGGCTCCATCCAACTTGGCCTTGAACACCTCCAGGGAGGGGGCAGCCACAACGTCTCTGGGTAATTTATTCCAAAGTCTTGCTGCCCTCGTACTGAAGAATTTCTTCCTAAGGTCCAATCTAAATCTATTCTCCTTCAACTTAAACCCCATTTCCCTGTGAGTTCACACACCAGCCCCTTGGGAATCTGCTAGAGAAGGGACATTCTGGTTTCATTGCCTGATGGGTTATTCAAGTGTTGCCACTGTAGGTGTAGCCATGAACATATTCACCTCATGAATTAAGGAGGACATGACTGAAAGTCCAGAGATAACTTCTGGAAACCCTCCTTCAATTGCCTGAGGAATCTGAGATAACTTTATTTTGCTCACCAGCTCCTTTAATTTTAAGCTTCTCTGATCAGGTTGGTTGTGTTGGGCCTCATTCCAGTGGATTTAATATTCCCCATGTGCTGTAGGAACTCTAGGTACTTTTGAGGTCCATTGTGCAGACCATAGTTTTGAAATTTATGTGCAATGTCATGAAAATTACAGCATCTGAGATTTTTATTGAACAATTTCTTAATTTTTCCATTTCAGTCCTCTGATAGCAGAAGACTGGGAGAACAAGTCTTCCCATCTAAACATTTATATCCTGGCACAGGGCTGGTACCACCCTTTACAAATTCTCAGAAGTCAGTATAACACAATCCTTAAAACAGAGTGTTAAAAAGATGTTCTGAATACAATTGATTTTAATTAAGAGTACAGGCTTAGCTGTATAGAAACATTGCCCAAAGTAATTTCAATTATGTCATAGAATTTGTTTATATATGAAAAGGGAACATTTTTTGCTTTTGTCCCTGTTTTAAATCAAGCAACCATAATAATAATAATAATAAAAATACAAATTTTAAATTAAATTTAATTTTACTCAAAGAGGAACTGTGTCAATTTTCCAACCAAAAATGACTTTGTGCTTTGCTTTAAAAATTTTTATAGTTCAGAATGAAAACTAGATATTAGATTTGAATGAAGGATCTACATTATTCTAACAGAACTGAATTAATTTTAAGCATTGCTGATAAGCCTAAGAAATCTCTGATTCACCTACACGTTGTAGTTGCAGCCACAGTGCAAAAAGCCCTCATACTTATAGTATATGTAAAGTAAAAAAATAGATAAACAGAATAGGGATGTAAGTCCTGTTCTGAGTCATTTGTCATTCTCTCGTTTCACAGCAAAATCTCCCAGTCAAGGCTAGACACACTCATGTGAGATCGGCTGGGGAAGGAGAGCTGTGATAACTGCAGTTGGAAATAGATCTGTGAAGCCAGGGCACACTGTAACAAAGAATACAGGACATTATGAATGGGTTTGGATAAAACCCAGCCTCACTTCTGCTGGGTAAAAATGATAGAAAACATAATGTCCTCCAACTTCAGACTAACAAAAGTTTTATTTTAAGCAGCACATGCTGCCATGGGTGAGAATGATATTAATGATGTGGAAAAAGACCAGCTTGTCATTTCTGCTGAAAATTATAAGAGAAAACAATTCTCTGTAACGGTTGCAAAAGCACTGCTGGAGCAACTTATGGAAAAACAAGATTAAAGACTGGTTTGTCAGTCTGGTGTCCTTCTCTGCTGGGACTGATAATTTACAACAGTACTCCGCGGCTATGCAAGGAGAAATGGTGTCAGCTCAAATCCCATTCAACTCTGTGAAGGTTTTTGCTCTTAAGAGATCAGGGTTAAGCTATGAGTTATTATTTCCCAAGGCTGGTTCTAGCTGTAAGCAAAGCAAAGAGCTTTGTAATGGGGAGCACGTATCTATCAACTTTGGATACTCCAGCACCATTTAAAACCTGGCTGGATGTTGGTTCTAGCCTGTTGGGAACAGGTATGTGGGGAACAAGATGCCCTACAGAATTTACTCTCTAAATTTTTTTAGGATTCTCCTACTGGTTACAACTTTATCCACCTTTGTCTTGACCTTTATTGAGAGCAATCCTGGGAACACCAGTATTGAGCATTGCCCACAGTGTTAAGAACCTTTGCATTGAGAATTACTCTTCAGACAGCCTTTTCCTAACATGAAGTAATAGTTTTATAATTGACAAAACAAAACTCACCATATCATGAACTTGGTCAAGAAACAAAATGGAACTGAAGATGAGCAGGATAACACTTGAAGTGCCTCTGAGATGATTACTGCAATGACTCTTACACAGTTTCTTATTGATGGAAGAATTTCATATGCTGGTTGTATTAAAAAGAGAGTTTCTGTTCTGATTCAGGACAGCGAAAAAAGAACACCAGTAAGAAGCGAAGTAAGGAGAAAACTAGGCTGACTTTTAGTAAAAAAAATGTAAGAAGTAACATGGAGCCCAATTATTTCCAAATACTATTAGGCTTGTTATTGAGGGCATTTTGAAGAAGAATTCATCACACACGACAAGAACTCAGCAGAGGTCTTGATGGGGTCAAGCAATGATATTTTTCAGCTGCAACATATTCAAGCACATACTTTAAAGGACTCTGACAAAAACTCAGAGAAGTCAGGAATATTTCAAAAGTTCATCTTTTAACCCTACTAAACAAGAGGTTGTTTTCCTCCTCTCTTTTTCTCTCTCTTCTCCTTCCACTTTAACCCAATATTTTTGCACAAGGCTGCTTTCATTTTGTTCCTCATTTCACTCAGGAACCATCAAGACCAGATCCAAGACCTGTTGAAATCAATGAAAAAACACCCAATTAATTGGCTTCCCAATCTTATTAATGGTAATTTAAATAAATCAAACCAAATGGCTGTATCAGTCCTTAGGAGTGAAGACAATTACAGTAAGTTGGCAGCACGTGGTAGTAGTGCAGAACGCAGCAGAGAAGTGCCTAAACTTCTGGAGGGAGTTTGTCACTGAGAAATCACAGGTTAACCAGCTCAAAACAGGCTTCTTGAATTTCAAAAAGCTTTTCTTCACTTTGAGGCTGTATCTTACTCACATTGAGCTTCAGCTGAAGAAATGGAAAAGGAGGATTTGTCTAAGGGTTGATCTGAAGGACATGCTGAAAGACCACGTTGGCCTAATTTTGGAGCAAAAAATAGGACCTGGGTGAAACAGTAAAATTTCAGTCTTAGGCTGAAGTTAAATGTGGTAAAATGTGTACAGCTCCCAAAACTCATCACTTGCTCCCTGTGTGTTCCTTCAATGTCCCAGCTACCTACTTGAAACTGCTGCAAGACACTATCTTGACACTCATCTGGGTAACAAAAGGCTGAGAAATATGAAGGCTTCTTTAAGACTGAAAAAATGCATGAAGCAGGTTAAAATTAAAATTACAAACTGATTCCTACATCAAATAACGTTTTAGCTTTTTGATTTTGCTACTAGAGAAGAGGTGGAAATAATGTACTAAAAATCAGAACAATTTAATGAAAACTGAGTAATATGATTTATATGGAGACCTGTTCTAAGAATTTGACAAAGGAAGTTATTACCAAGTACCATAAAAATTACATAGAAATCCTTGTAAACAAAACTATTAATATTTCGGGAAACAGAGCTCCAGAGTTGCCAAGATGACTTAAGAAGACTATATAGTAACTAGCAGCTTAGTGTAAGAAAAGTTAGGAAACTATGAAATTAACAGTAATGTTAAAATCAAATGCTATTTTTCTGTTAAAGAATCTCTTCCTGTTCCACGGTTATTTTTTCATTGCAGAATTCCTTTAGGAAAAGGCTCTAATCTTAGATGATTAGATAGTGACTGGTGCTTGATATTTCATGATATTTTATGAGGTGTGTCTCAGATTTCCACAGGAATTTAATACCTGAGCACTTTAATCTGCAATTAAAGCAATGTGCATGTTTTATACACAGCAATTAAACTTGAGGTCAGGCTCACCTGATGGATTTTTGCAGGTAAGAAACAAAAAATAAAAGCAGTATACAAAAGCTTGGCTGCTGTATGGACAATTTACCCTAAAGATGATGCACTTGCCCATTTTAATATGATGGATCTTGCTATTTTTGACTAAAATTTGGGGAGTGCTAAAAATCAAAAGGAGGCTGCTGAATCTATACATTAAACCTGTTTAAAATCTTCAGGTCAGATTTTTACTGAAGAAAGAGTAGGTTACTATGCCCTGGTCATGATAAGAAGTTGCCATTTTTTGGATCAACACTTTAATGTCCTTACATCAAATTATCACTCCTTCAACTTATGTAATAATCTTTAACTGCTGCAGGAGCTATTCTGGGAGACATCCACACTAATGGGCAGGCTTCCATATTTAGATACCATCTGAAAATATTTTTTTTTTTTTCACAGTAGGCCTACTTATAGACAAGTGGCATTTCAGCTGTCCTTTCCATCAGCCTTTGTGTCAAACTTTTCAGAAGTGTCATATTTTCTGTTTACTGGTCTAATAAAACAAAAGTAGTTTTGTGGGGCTCATTGAAGAAGAAATCGATGTGTTGTAGATATCTAGATTTAATTATGTGAGCTATGTTAGGGAAGGAGTGAAACAGTATAATCTAAGCTCTGTAGTGAAGCTGGACACTTATTCACAAATACACATATTTTTGCCCTTTTTTTGCAAGGTCTTTGAGACTCTCCAAGTATGATTGTTTCAGACATTATCTCAAATAAATTCAGGCAGTAATAAATAAAACAAAAAATGAAAAGGGCTTCTTACTGTTTCTTGCATGGGGAAAATTCACTAGACTTGTTTCCTTTTTAGTGTACGTGCAATTCATATTCATAACTCCCAACTGTGAAATTCCCCTCTATATAATTGAAGAAATAAATCAATAAAACTTTATATTGATTATAGTTTACAGCTAGAAAGAGAAAAAGGAGTAAAGTACTCTTGTAATAACTATATCAGAACTTCACATGACTTAGGACTTAACTGTAACATTCCTAATATATACTGCATTGAGGTTTTCTTTGTAGGACATCTGACTTTCTAAAATTGCTTTAGGTCAAGTAATGTAGCATGTCACTACATATGGATTTAAATTGCGCCAGAGGAGATTCAGGCTACATATTAGGAAGAATTTCTTTTCTGAAAGGGCTGTCAGCCGTTGGAACAGGCTACCCAGTGAGGTGGTTGAGTCACTATCCCTGGAGGTGTTTAAGAGACGGGTGGATGTTACATTGGGGGACATAGTTTTGTAGGTTGATAGGGCTGGGACAAAGGCCAGACTCGATGATATTCAAGGTCTCTTCCAGCTGATACAATTCTATAATTCTATGATATAGAGGTAGTTTTTCAAGAACTGCTAATGAAAGAGGGCTCTTCTTTCCTTCTTGGTAATAAAAGTTCCCAATTGGTATTAAAAGTTCCCAATTTCTAGTTATTCAGAATTTTATGTAGACTGTCCTTGAGCCAAAGACTACACAAGGATGTTCCTGATCTTTTCAGCCAACTCTGCAAAAATTCTACAATGTCCTTGTGAGAGGATCCAATGTAGTGAGCATTTCTGATATACTGATAGACAGTGAATGCCTTACAAAATCTCCATATCCCATTTTATACGCTAATCTTGCTTGATTAGAAATTATTACTCCTGGACGTCTGCAACAACGGTTTCAGGGGGGTTAAATATCAATTCTGTTAAAAAGTTGTGACAGAACATAAACATTTAAGGTGTAAGACCCCTCTTAAATCATAGTTTGTCCTGCTACCCAAGATAGGACGTACTGGTAGTCCAACCTACCTGAGTAGTTGTCGTAGTTTGACCCTGGC